>NC_064627.1:941987588-942290618 GCF_023864275.1 Schistocerca cancellata
CACATAAGTCTTATCAGATAAACATATAAATACAGGAAGAACATAAATACACAAGGGTACACAAACATATAGCGGAATAATACAAGGAAAGGACAGGGTTTGTTTTACTGCAGTATTTTGCAAACAAAACTTTCTTTACTTCTCGGAGATCTCCCTTCGTTCTTCATTATTTCCAAAAGTCCTATCTATACCTGCTTTCTGTACTTTTCTCGTATAGCCTCTCAGTGCATTTCTTCAAATTCATCGCAACTCATTCTCTTATGGGCTACCCCCTCTAAAGCTAACTTAAATCTACTGAGCTCAGATGCTAAACTAAGGGACGAGGCAATGCAGCAGCACAAAACAATTAACACAAACAGCAATGCCAAAAAAAATGGAAAATTGCAAAGTAAGCTACAGTAAATCTAAATTACCAAGCAATGCATCATTACAACTAATATGAGCCAATGTGCAGCAACAATAAAAATAAATCGGTAGTAAAACTAGCTTAACAGAGTAATACAAAGTGAAATTTAGTAGCACTATGCCTGGCAAACAGCAGCAGCAAATGCAATAACTTACATCTGAACATGACATAGCTCAAGCAGAAAAAATATTACATTAAAGACAACAATGCAGACAAGGGAAATGTATATTCACATCTTAATGTCTATGTAATTAAAGTGGTGCACCACAAGAAGTTATGCTACCAAAAAAATTACCAAGTAGTTGAAAAGAAAATTCCGTATGCAATTCCTGTGAAGGGAAATTTCTTTTTATGCTCATTCGTTTTTTTGAATAGATCATAAAATTATTTACTGGATCTGTAGGCATATAATATTTATATTAGTACATCTATTAAATTTTATTTTAACCAATGCTGCTGCAGCTAGAAACTAGATCTTAAACAAAATGAGTAAATAAATACATAAAGCAAACCATATGGCATTTCTCTCAAATAGCAAGACAATAGCCGTGAATTGTTTCTCATCGTTTCATTAGGCATTTTAGTAAATATCATAAATTAAGAGCTCCACAGTATAATCATATGTTTTCAAGTTTGAGCATGTCGTATTTGTGATGCTTTCTACAAAGGAATGTCAATAGCGAGGATAATGGCCTCCCTTTTTTTTCTACCTGTGCCTCTGAAAAGGCACACACTAATGGCTTTTTCTCCAGGTGTCTGACAGCTGGGTGCCCACAACGCATTACGTGCAGGTGGTCACTTAACTTTCTTACCGAAATATTTACGACAGCAGTTTCCGCTACAGTGACAGTCTCATATAAAAATATTTCACAGGTCAAGAATTTGCATTACAAATCTGTAAAAACAAAATCCTATTGATATAACAGTATCCAAAAAATTTTCGTCGGCATTGTGATACATTCACACACTTACATACATTTCATAACTCTTAAAGTACGATTCTTGGTTTCCAACAACCTTTTTCACAAATCAGCGTCCTTAACCACTACTCATTATTCCTTACCTTATTACACATATACACTCCTGGAAATGGAAAAAAGAACACATTGACACCGGTGTGTCAGACCCACCATACTTGCTCCGGACACTGCGAGAGGGCTGTACAAGCAATGATCACACGCACGGCACAGCGGACACACCAGGAACCGCGGTGTTGGCCGTCGAATGGCGCTAGCTGCGCAGCATTTGTGCACCGCCGCCGTCAGTGTCAGCCAGTTTGCCGTGGCATACGGAGCTCCATCGCAGTCTTTAACACTGGTAGCATGCCGCGACAGCGTGTACGTGAACCGTATGTGCACTTGACGGACTTTCAGCGAGGGCGTATAGTGGGCATGCGGGAGGCCGGGTGGACGTACCGCCGAATTGCTCAACACGTGGGGCGTGAGGTCTCCACAGTACATCGATGTTGTCGCCAGTGGTCGGCGGAAGGTGCACGTGCCCGTCGACCTGGGACCGGACCGCAGCGACGCACGGATGCACGCCAAGACCGTAGGATCCTACGCAGTGCCGTAGGGGATCGCACCGCCACTTCCCAGCAAATTAGGGACACTGTTGCTCCTGGGGTATCGGCGAGGACCATTCGCAACCGTCTCCATGAAGCTGGGCTACGGTCCCGCACACCGTTAGGCCGTCTTCCGCTCACGCCCCAACATCGTGCAGCCCGCCTCCAGTGGTGTCGCGACAGGCGTGAATGGAGGGACGAATGGAGACGTGTCGTCTTCAGCGATGAGAGTCGCTTCTGCCTTGGTGCCAATGATGGTCGTATGCGTGTTTGGCACCGTGCAGGTGAGCGCCACAATCAGGACTGCATACGACCGAGGCACACAGGGCCAACACCCGGAATCATGGTGTGGGGAGCGATCTCCTACACTGGCCGTACACCACTGGTGATCGTCGAGGGGACACTGAATAGTGCACGGTACATCCAAACCGTCATCGAACCCATCGTTCTACCATTCCTAGACCGGCAAGGGAACTTGCTGTTCCAACAGGACAATGCACGTCCGCATGTATCCCGTGCCACCCAACGTGCTCTAGAAGGTGTAAGTCAACTACCCCGGCCAGCAAGATCTCCGGATCTGTCCCCCATTGAGCATGTTTGGGACTGGATGAAGCGTCGTCTCACGCGGTCTGCACGTCCAGCACGAACGCTGGTCCAACTGAGGCGGCAGGTGGAAATGGCATGGCAAGCCGTTCCACAGGACTACATCCAGCATCTCTACGATCGTCTCCATGGGAGAATAGCAGCCTGCATTGCTGCGAAAGGTGGATATACACTGTACTAGTGCCGACATTGTGCATGCTCTGTTGCCTGTGTCTATGTGCCTGTGGTTCTGTCAGTGTGATCATGTGATGTATCTGACCCCAGGAATGTGTCAATAAAGTTTCCCCTTCCTGGGACAATGAATTCACGGTGTTCTTATTTCAATTTCCAGGAGTGTACATATTCGTCGACACTTCTTCAATATTTCATCGTAACTCATACGTAGCATAATCAAATAACTCATATAGCAACAGCCTATTAATCATAAACATACCTCAGCAGCATAATACACATTGTCGTCGTAATAATAACATCATAACACCCCAGTCAAATCTCAAAAACGTCGTAGCTTTCTGCAATAATTTCAAAACCTAAAGAAAATTCTCTGATCATTTCAGTAGTGTCATCTACTTCAAACATACTTTAAAAATCATGATCCCATACCAAATACATCATTCAAAGCTCTCATAGTATCACAATGGTTCCGAAAAAATATGAACAGTTCGCACAGTACAGACAAAATACAGTTTCATAAGTGTGAAGTTATCCAACTGTGTAATTGTGTAAACATGTGTCACTGATGTAGTAAAAAAAGTTTATCTCTCAGTTAAATGATCAGATAGCTTTGTAATTTATGTGTTAGAGGAATATGGTACCGTTGTGTAAAGTTGTATAAGCAAATACCATATTAGCTAGGGCTCCTTGTGCTTGCCAAACACATGGTACACAAAGTAGGCGTGTACCCCCCTGAAGATTAATGTAATTATACCCTCAGGTGTTACAGATTACAGCAATGGAATGAAATGTATCACGGAAAACTTTTTTTGTAATTCAAAAATCTTGAAAAATAAATGGTTTAAGTACAAAATTAAGCACTCAAATGCGTGTCCTGTAGCGCTAAATGTGCGTCTTGCTGTAAGATAGTTCTGTGGAAGTGTCGTAGTTATCGTCCTCTGTAAGCAAAGTTCTGCTGAAGTTAGTGTACTTACCTCATCATAAACGAAAGTGAAATGCTTTGCTTATAGATATTGTAGTTATTACGTACCTTACCGTGATTAAGAAAGTACTATAATGTAACGTATTGTTGTGCTACGAAAGAGGCTGTCTCATTGTAGCTATACCACAAAAGTTACTACTAAAACATGTTTTCCTTTCCAGAAGAATTCAGAAAAACTGTGCAGATATAAAACAGATACACCGCAAAAGCAACATTGTAAATTGTCACTCATTAGTAACGTCGTGATATAATCGTGTAGCTGTCACATAAACTAACCACTGTGTCATCTGGTATCTCACAGAAAGTACTTTAAATGCAGAATGTATCTTCAACTAAACCAAAATGTTGCATTATAATCTCATTAGCAGTACCAGTATATGTCCTAAGTATGTAAGCCTGATAGTCGTAACGTAATCGTGCAAGTAACAAGCAAGAATGTACAAATACAACACTGTGTCGTCTGTTCACTATAACAATGCATTCGTAATTTCTGTTTAAAAATGTTCCCTAGGTTCTAGACTGGATATTTAACTTCAAACATTGTTGCATGTTAACAGTTTCTTAAGTCTGACAAAACATACTAGAAATGTGAAGTGAAAAGTTTTATGGCAAAGACAAAGTTAAAAAGCAGATTATCTTTTAATAAACGATTTTACATGTGAAATGTGGTGTAAACCTTTACTCTTCCTAGTACGCAGAGTTTCAACTTCAACGCAATTATCATGTGGTATACGTCGGATTCTGTAAGGTCCATTGTAAACTAGAAAGAATTTGTGACTCAAGTGTTTCTTCTTATGTGGCAATGAATGAGCTTTAATGAAAACTTTTTGACCAATATATAATTTCTTTGCATTTGCTTTGTCGTGTAGTTTTCTCCTTTTGTCTACTGCAGATTTTAAATTTTTAATAGCTAAATCAATTATGTCTTAGTGTCGAAGTTTACGTGTATTCGGAGAAGGTACAAGCTCTCTGATTCTGTTGGGTGGTTCTTCATTCTTTAGTACAAGAGTAGGTGGTAAAGCAGTGGAGTCGTGAGGCGTTTCATTCAGCACGTTTTGAAATAAGTGTAAATATCTGTCCCAATGCTGATGCTTTCTGTGACAATAAAGTCTGCAAAGCTTATTAATTTCTTTCATAATCCGTTCAGACGGGTTACAATGTGGTGAGTACAATGAAATAAAGACAGGTTTGATTTTATGGTTCCGAAACATGCGTGACAAACAGCAGATCTGAATTGCGGTCCGTTATCTGAAATGACTTTACTAACGTGTCCAACTTCACGTAAGAAACTTTTAACAAATGCGTTGGATACAGAGCGTCCAGTGGCTTTACGTAACGGTATGAAAGAAACAAATTTTGAAGTAAGTTCAACAGTGACTAGAACGTACGAAAATCCATTAGATGTTCTGACAAGCGGTCCCAAGAGATCAACAGCAGCAAATTCTTTTAATTGAGAAGGAATAATAGGAAACAACGGAGCACGATGTGAGATAGTAGATGGTTTCACCTTTTGACAAAGTTTACAAATAGACAAGACTCTTCGAATTCTCTTTTCCATATTGTTAAAATAACAAGTCGTTCGAAGAATATGATAACATTTTCGTGGACCGAAATGTGCTTAGCTGAAATGAATGTACCAAATGAGCTTATTAAAAAAATCATCAGGAGTGCAAAGTACCCATAGCTTGTCATCAACAGTGCAGCGTTTGAACACTATGTTGTTTCTAACCAGATAATAATGCCGAATCTGAGTGTGCGGCTTTTCATCCCATTTACTTTTGATGTCTTTCCAAATCGGATCTATATCTTGTTCGTGAGCAATGTCCTTCAAAGATGTGGTGATGAAGTTTTCAAAGGCAAAATGGTTCAAATGGCTCTGAGCACTATGGGACTTAACTTCTAAGGTCATCAGTCCCCTAGAACTTAGAACTACTTAAACCTAACTAACCTAAGGACATCACACACATCCATGCCCGAGGCAGGATTCGAACCTGCGACCGTAGCGGTCGCGCGGTTCCACACTGTAGCGCCTTTAACCACTTGGCCATCCCGGCCGGCATTCAAAGGCGACTTTCTAAATGTAAAGAATACTGAAATTTTCGCTTCCCACACCCGGGTTCCCGGGTTCGATTCCCGGCGGGGTCAGGGATTTTCTCTGCCTCGTGATGGCTGGGTGTTGTGTGCTGTCCTTAGGTTAGTTAGGTTTAAGTATTTCTAAGTTCTAGGGGACTGATGACCATAGATGTTAAGTCCCATAGTGCTGAGAGCCATTTCAACCATTTGAACTGAAATTTTTCTCGAGGTTGCCTTCTGTGTTACTTTTCTCAAGCCCAGCCGGTGCGCGTGAGAGTGCGTCCGCAACAATGTTCTCCTTGTCGGGAATGTAGACTATTGTGAAGTGGAATTCTTGCAGAAACAATGCCCAACGTTTTAACCTGTCATGATTTAATTTTGAAGACATAAGAAATTGTAATGCACGATGATGTCTGTATACTTTTACGTGCTTACCAGAAAGACAGAAACGGAATTTGTTAAATGCCCAAACGATAGCTAAAGCTTCTAATTCAGTAACGGAATAATTTTTTTCAGATTTTGTTAGCACTCGGCTAGCAAAAGCAATGGTTTTCTGAACAGTAGTGTCATTTTCTTTGGCTTCTTGAAATAAATGGGCACCAAGACCGACTTTAGAAGAATCCGTGCTAAGGCAGAAATCTTGTGACAGATCTGGATGAGCTAGTATTGGCGCGCTAAGTAGCGATTCTTTCAAAGAATTGAATTCTAACTGTGCTTGTTCGTCCCAGTTCCTAATAGTATTTTTTCCAGTGAGAGAACAAAGTTTTGGTGTAACAAGAATTTGCATATTCAGAAAACAACGGTAAAAATTTACGAGACCTAGAAAACTGTGGACTTGTCTTTTTGTGGATGGAACTGGAATGGCTCTGATTGCTTCTAACTTTTCAGGATCCGGCTGAATGCCTTCAGAAGAAATAATATGTCCCAAAACCCTCACCTTTGCCCTACCGAATTCAGACTTTACCAAGTTAACTGTAATTCCAGATTCTGCAAAAATACGTAACAAACGGTTGAGGATGCGATTATGTAGTTCCCATGAAGCTTCTGCTATTACAATATCGTCCACATATAAGGTGATGTGACGTTTTAAGGACTCAGGTAATATGGAATTTAGCCCGCAAATGAATGCTGCCGAAGAAATGTTCAAACCAAAAGGAAGTTTCCGAAACTGATAACACACGCCGAAACAAAGGAAAGCTGTGTATTTTCTACATTCTGGATGAAGTTCGATCTGATAAGAGCTGGATCTGAGATCAATGGAAGACAACACTTTAACACCATTACAATTTTGAAGAAGTTCTTCCAACGTTTGCGGCCTGTCTGTTTCAGGAATGATGATAGTATTGATTTTTCTCGAATATAAGACAAGCCTGATCGATCCATTTTTCTTCTCAACAACATTTAATGGGTTGTTTATGAGCTTACTGCAGGCTCAATAATGCCCTCGTCAAGCATAGATTGTACTTCTGTTCTAACATGGTCCCTATAATGCGCCGGAATTACGTATGGTGTAACACAAAATTTAGTATGCTCACGAACACGATATTGGTATTGAAATCCCTTGATTGTTCCTGTTTTGTGAGTAAAAACTGTGGAATGTGCTTGTAAAATCTCAAAAAGTCCTCCTTATCAGTGTCATTTAAATTTTCAATTGTTTGAATTTTATTCTGAATTAACTCATTAGTATCAAATGCGCTGTCGATGTCATCCCTGTCAGTACTTGCAGAGTGATTGTTAGTGTCAAGTACCGTCGAAAATTCCGAACTGTTGTCTAACAGGATGTAAAGCCGATTAATTTCTTCGTCATGGTTTGAGAGCCAATCTTCAAATTTCAAAGCCACTGACTTACCTTCTTTTTCTAAACTTATTGCAGCATTGTGAAAGCTTAAGATTGCTTTGTATTCATTCAAAAAGTCTACTCCCAGTATAATTTCCGTCGACAATAATGGTACAATAAGAAAGTTCATAGAGAAGCTGTGGCTTTGACAAAAGAATTCTAAGTTGGTTTGTTGGCGTACATCTACACTTTTTCCAAGCATTACACCTTGTAATTTAATCTTACATAACGGAAGTGTGGGGCAATCGTTCGATTTGTTGCATTTGCTAAAGGCTGTTTCACTAATTACTGAAATGGGACTGCCAGAGTCAAGTACTGCCGTAAATTTTACGTCATCTACTGTAATGTGAATCACAGGATATGCAATGTTGTTACGTTTTACGTCGTGCTCTTGGAGTAAGATGTCCCTAATGTCTTCCATTTTTACGTAATTACTAGCTAGGGCAGCTGCGTCATTAGTGTCATACATACGTTTTGTGGCTGACAGCGGTATGAGTCATTGCCTATTGTCTCTTTGTTGGCGTGTGTCGTTGTTGGGGTTTGGAGATCTAACTTCTACAAATTCACCTTGTCGAGAGGGCCCTGCCCTGTTTAAAGCCCGCCAGTTCTGATGCAATTCAGGTCTGTCGTTACGATCATATCATCTGTCGTCATGTCGGTAGTTCCTGTAGTTTCTTTCTTTTCGGTTAAGTGGTGGAGAATTTCTCCCTGAATCATAACTGCACGCTGGACCGTTGCGTCTAAAGTTATTCTGTCTCCAGTAATAATAATTGTTTTGGTTCTGATTGTCTCTATGATAGTCATTACTGCGGAGAGGTGATCTTTCCCTGTAATTATTACTACTCTGCCAACGGTTGTCATACGGGTGGTGTCTGTTTTGGTCACGATTTGTGTTGTGAGAATAGCCTTGTCACATCCAGTTATTATTTCTGTCATCGCAGAATTGTGACGGATGTGACCTGTAATTGTTGTGCTCCTGTTTTCGCGTTCTGCGATTGTCAGTGTCAATTTCCTGTTCTTGTAAGAGCCCCTGAAAAGCTTCAATGTAATCTTTGCAACGTCCTGCCAAAATAATATGGCGTAAATGTTCAGGCAGTTTGATTAAGCAAATGCGGATGAGTTCTGAGGGGCTGTATGGGTTTCACAGGTACTGATTCTTGTGCAACATGTCTTCAAAATATTTCACAAGGCTGGAAAATTCAGATTGTTCAAAGTGTTTCATCATCATGATGCTGTTTTACTCGGTCTTGTGTAGCTTGAGAGCAATATGCTGAGAGGAACGCATGGTAAAATTCTCCTTCACTGTGACAATCGTGAATGACCGATCGCATTCTTTCAGCTGGTTCATTCTCTAAGTAGCCACACATAAATTCTAATCTGTGCTCTAACGACCAGTTGGGAGGAAAACAATGAGAGAATTGATGGAGCCATGCTTGTGGATGAATGTCGTTGTCAGAATTCTTAAATGTTTTGAATTTACGTGTAGTAATGAACAGCTTATAGTCAAAATCATCATGTCGGCGAGCCACATGTCAGTCATTGTTACGTCGTTTCGGCGGTTCCATCTCAAAATTCGGTGTGCCTTGCCAATTTATTTCATAATTTCCGAAGTGTCCTGTGTTATTATTTTGTGGTTGTTCCGTATTTCTAAGTCCCTCTTCCCGTGTTGGAGCGCGAGTGTCCTCTGAAATATGTTATTTTTGTATTACTTGTGCCAACTGATCTTGTACTACCCGGATCTCTCTTTGGTGTTGCATATTAATTTGATTCTGATTTTGTTTGAATTTCTTAATTTGTTCATACTCTTCTGTGTCAGTGATGGCTACAGGTCTTGTGTCATTCAGATCATCATCTACCTTTGTAGATAAGTTAGTGAACTGATCTGAAAGTTTGGCTACTTTATCCGTTAGTGAAATTATTTCCTCTGTGTGTTTTTCTGAACCAAGTTTCAGAGTGTCCATTTGTGTTGAACTCGTATCTACTGTGTCCTTTAAGTTTTCCTGAGTTTTTGCAAATTGCATAACCGAATCGGTAGATGCAACTGAGTCAATTTTAGCTTGCAAGGTCTCATGATTTTCATGAACAGTAGTTTGAAGTTCTTTTATGGCTGCTTCGTGATTCTGTAATGAATTTTCATGACGCGAAAAAATAGGTTGGAAATTTTCACAAATTTGTGTTTTTACGTCATTACAGACTTTTTGACATTTCGATTCGATTTTATGTAACTCAGTTGTTAAATCTTCACGTGTTTATTCAAGTGTGGTGTCTAACTTTTAAAGATTTTGTTCCATTGCGTCTAACTGTTGCTGTGTTTGTCTCTGGTGTTTCTCCATTGTGTCTAACTTTTGAAGATTTTGTTCCATTGTGTCTAACTTCTGAAGCTTTTGCTGTGTTTGTCTCTGGTGTTGTTCCATTGTGTCTAACTTTTGAAGCTTTTGCTGTGTTTGTCTCTGATTTTGTTCCATTTGTTGCATTAGCTGTAATAACAATGCATTAGTGTCTGGAATCTGTTCCTCTACGCTTTTCAGCAGTGCATTTACACCGGCAACATTCACATTTTGACAAGCAGAAAATGTGTCTTGACTTACTTGAAAAAACGGTGAGGACGCAAAACCTGAATCTACAGTATTTGCAAGATTGTGTCCTGTCATTTCGGATTCCTGAGGCGAGCTGTTGCCGACCGATCGATCGATAATGCTTCCCTGTTCACTAATTGTTTCACTGCCTACACCATCATTTGAAGCCCGCTCCATTTCCCTATGCACAATTAGCAAATTACTACTATGAACATTAGTTAATTCATTACACGGTGGCGCTAACACACTGCTTTCGTCTTCACTGTCATTTCTCAGTTTACTTTGGAGCCTAGTATTACGTTTTTCACACGCCATTATTGTCACAATATTTCACACGAAAACACAGAAAAACACAATTTGAAGAGCAAAAATAGGGAAACACATTAACATAGCACTGAAAATAATATCTAGTTAATTGCAAGTGCAGCTGCGAAATACTTGTGCAAATCTACAAGCATGCCACAACTGTTTTACTGTACAAGAATGAAAAACTACAACTACAAAGGAAATTCTCTCTAAAATTAATGCGCTAGCAATAAACAAAGGCTCCACTAATTACACAAACTACAAGAAAAAAATCAGGATATTCCAGTGAGGTATCCTCGGCTAAGGGTCGACATATGAAACGTCAACTTTGAAAAATTAAATACGACTGTGCTTAAAGTGACACACAATATTTTTAGCGCAACGCAATCTGACTTCCAAAAATCCCTACAAAAGAATGGCCCTGACTAACATTAACCTATACGTTTCACAAATCACTTACCTCACCAAAAATCTTCAGTACTCGAACTACTGCAATACAGCGAGCGCCACTACTGTCAGCTAAATTAAAAGTTTCAAACTACGGAAGGCACTAACTACTGATTGGGGTAGTTAGCAAATGAAAGATCTTAATAGAGAACAAACAATGTATTTACCTTAATAGTCATAATATACACTCCTGGAAATGGAAAAAAGAACACATTGACACTGGTGTGTCAGACCCAGCATACTTGCTCCGGACACTGCGAGAGGGCTGTACAAGCAATGATCACACGCACGGCACAGCGGACACACCAGGAACCGCGGTGTTGGCCGTCGAATGGCGCTAGCTGCGCAGCATTTGTGCACCGCCGCCGTCAGTGTCAGCCAGTTTGCCGTGGCATACGGAGCTCCATCGCAGTCTTTAACACTGGTAGCATGCCGCGACAGCGTGGACGTGAACCGTATGTGCAGTTGACGGACTTTGAGCGAGGGCGTATAGTGGGCATGCGGGAGGCCGGGTGGACGTACCGCCGAATTGCTCAACACGTGGGGCGTGAGGTCTCCACAGTACATCGATGTTGTCGCCAGTGGTCGGCGGAAGGTGCACGTGCCCGTCGACCTGGGACCGGACCGCAGCGACGCACGGATGCACGCCAAGACCGTAGGATCCTACGCAGTGCCGTAGGGGACCGCACCGCCACTTCCCAGCAAATTAGGGACACTGTTGCTCCTGGGGTATCGGCGAGGACCATTCGCAACCGTCTCCATGAAGCTGGGCTACGGTCCCGCACACCGTTAGGCCGTCTTCCGCTCACGCCCCAACATCGTGCAGCCCGCCTCCAGTGGTGTCGCGACAGGCGTGAATGAAGGGACGAATGGAGACGTGTCGTCTTCAGCGATGAGAGTCGCTTCTGCATTGGTGCCAATGATGGTCGTATGCGTGTTTGGCGCCGTGCAGGTGAGCGCCACAATCAGGACTGCATACGACCGAGGCACACAGGGCCAACACCCGGCATCATGGTGTGGGGAGCGATCTCCTACACTGGCTGTACACCACTGGTGATCGTCGAGGGGACACTGAATAGTGCACGGTACATCCAAACCGTCACCGAACCCATCGTTCTACCATTCCTAGACCGGCAAGGGAACTTGCTGTTCCAACAGGACAATGCACGTCCGCATGTATCCCGTGCCACCCAACGTGCTCTAGAAGGTGTAAGGCAACTACCCTGGCCAGCAAGATCTCCGGATCTGTCCCCCATTGAGCGTGTTTGGGACTGGATGAAGCGTCGTCTCACGCGGTCTGCACGTCCAGCACGAACGCTGGTCCAACTGAGGCGCCAGGTGGAAATGGCATGGCAAGCCGTTCCACAGGACTACATCCAGCATCTCTACGATCGTCTCCATGGGAGAATAGCAGCCTGCATTGCTGCGAAAGGTGGATATACACTGTACTAGTGCCGACATTGTGCATGCTCTGTTGCCTGTGTCTATGTGCCTGTGGTTCTGTCAGTGTGATCATGTGATGTATCTGACCCCAGGAATGTGTCAATAAAGTTTCCCCTTCCTGAGACAATGAATTCACGGTGTTCTTATTTCAATTTCCAGGAGTGTATTAATAATGTTTCTTGATTTTTACAGGTATACTTCAGCGATGAAAGCACGTTTGAAATTTTAACTAACAAATCTCAGTATGTGCGCCGCCGAACAGGGAAAAAATTTCATTCCGACTGCATTATTCAGACCGTGAAACATACATCTGAGCTGATGATTTGATGTGTCAGTTGTGACAAGGTTACAGGATGTCTTGCGTGGGTAAAGGCATAATGAGGCAAGACCAGTACACGGAAGTCCTGCAAAAACGGTTAATACCACATTTCAAAGAAAGGTTCCTGAATGAGGAACCATTTATTTTTATGATGGATAGAGTTCCCGGTCACACAACCAGGTCAGTTAAATCCTTTCTGAAGGAACAAAATATCCTTCTGTTAGACTGGCCAGGTAATAGCCCCGACATGAACCCCATAGAAAATGTATGGGGACTAATGAAGAGGGAGGTGGCAAAAGATGTCATCACAACAAAAACACAGCTCTTAGCGAAGGTAATCCATTTGTGGTATCATCGTCCGAAAATGCAGGACACAGTACAGTCCTGCATCGACAGCATGCCACGTCGTATTAAGGCTCTCATAGCTGCAAAAGGTGGCTAACCAAGACATTAAAACTAATTTTTTCACTCTGACAGCATTTTAACGTTTGTTGTAATCACTGAAATAAAATATTTTCAATAAATACTAGGTTTTTTTATTTCTTATATCATCTTAGTTAAGAAGTAGACTACACATAATCATTTTATGACAAATTATGTATTAAAAACAGATTTCATTAGACATAAATCGAAATTTGCTTAAAAACTGTAGTGCGTCTAATAGTGGGCCAGGGACTATAATTCTTGGTCGACACCTTGTTATATACACTACTGGCCATTAAAATTGCTACATCACGAAGATGACGTCGTACAGACGCGACATTTAACCGACAGGAAGAAGATGGTGTGATATGCAAATGACTAGCTTTTCAGAGCATTCACACAAGGTTGGCGCCGGTGGCGACACCTACAAAGTGCTGACATGAGGGAAGTTTCCAACTGATTTCGCATACACAAATAGCAGTTGACCTGCGTTGCCAGGTGAAACGTTGAAACGTTGTTGTGATGCCTCGTGTAAGGAAGAGAAATGGGTACCTTCACTTTTCCGACTTTGATAAAGGTTGGATTGTATCACAAGCAGTCGAGATGACAGGCATCTTATCAGCATGGCTGTAACGGATCGTGCAGCCACGTCTCGATCCCTGAGTCAACAGATGGGGACGTTTGCAAGACTACAACCATCTGCACGAATAGTTCGACGACATTTGCAGCAGCATGGACTATCAGCTCGGCGACCATGGCTGCGGTTACCCTTGACGCTGCATCTGTTTACAGCATCTTGATGGTCGCATGCGTGTTTGACGACATCGGGGTGAACTCACATTTAAGGCGTGTATTCGTCATCGCCATACTGGCGTATAACCCGGCGTGATGGTATGGGGTGCCATTGGTTACACGTCTCGGTCACCTCTTGTTCGCATTGACGGCACTTTGAACACTGGACGTTACATTTCAGATGTGTTACGACCCGTGGCTCAACCCTTCATTCGATCCCTGCATAACCCTACATTTCAGAAGGATAATGCACGACCGCATGTTGCAGGTCCTGTACGGGCCTTTCTGGATACAGAAAATGTTCGACTGCTGCCCTGGCCAGCACATTCTCCAGATCTCTCACCAACGAAAACGGCTGGTCAATGGTGGCCGAGCAACTGGCTCGTCACAATACGCCAGTCACTACTCTTGATGAACTGTGGTATCGTGTTGAAGCTGCATGGGCAGCTGTACCTGTACATGCCATCCAAGCTCTGTTTGACTCAATTCCCAGTCGTGTCAAGGCCGTTATTACGGCAGAGGTGGTTGTTCTGGGTACTGATTTCTCAGGATCTACGCACCCAACTGGACTCGCATTCGGGAGGACAACGGTTCAATCCTACGTCCGGCCATTCCGATTTAGGTTTTCCGTGATTTGCCTAAATCACTCCAGGCAAATGCCGGGGTTGTCCCTTTGAAAGGGCACGGCCGACTTCCTTCCCCGTCCTTTCCTAACTCCATGAGACCGATTACCTCTCAGATTGGTCTCTTCCCCGAAACAACCCCAACCCTAAGCACCCAAATTGCGTGAAAATGTAATCACATGTCACTTCTAGTATAATATATTCGTCCAATGAATACCCGTTTGTCATCTGCATTTCTTCTTGGTGTAGCAATTTTAATGGCCAGTAGTCTACAAGCGGTCTGCATAGCAGAGTGCACCTTGTATACATTCCGTTCAGTTCTACCAGCCTTTACAGTTAAGTCGTTTACGCTCTTTTCAAGTGGAGTAACCCTACCATCGAAATCATTGATCAGTCTCAGAAGGATATAAGTCACTAAATCCTTAACTCTACGTTAGAAAGACTGAAATTTGTGTAGATGAATTCTCTATCTATGTACACCCATTCTCTCAGATAGAGTGCCCACGATACATGTGAACTCGTCCATGGTCAGATGTACAATAATATACCCACCTCTCTCAATATACATAGGGAAACTCCTGGAGGTTGCGTCTACACTTACTATCATTCAGTTCTCTTAGTTTATCGATAACAAGAAACCTCTACTATGTGTGATTCCACGAACCTCCACATATCTTTACAAATTCATTGAAGGACCTGTCTTTTCCTACACGAGCTTGGTAAATTTGATTTAAATTCAAATTTTACTGTTTGAAGGCTACAATGAGTTTTGCATTAGCCCTCACTGTCTGTTTTGGGATTCTGGAATATGTTTTACTCAAATAAAAGAAGCAAAACCCATATGACGGCCAAAAAAGAAATATCGTACAATTTGATCCTGGTTTTCCACAGCGACATTATTAAATACGAACATGGTGTTGGGCTTTACTTTTTCTAGCATGGAGATTTCGCTGCCGTGACTGAATGTCATGTATGTTACACCAGTCACACCTTGCAGTATCTTTTGAAGCAACTTGTACTTCGGCTGAAACAGCGTTTTTGAAAATACACATACATGTTCAAGCGTACTCGATCTGGGTATGTTAGCACTGACATGAGAACATTTGTCTTGCGGCGGCTGGATGGACCTACAATTATCGTGCTTATATTATCAGGTAGGAGTAACCCATTTTTCCTCTTCTTCTGGTCTTCTTCCGCACCATCGCACCACCAGTCGCTTACAACGAACTCTTTGTGTTGAGGATGTTTCACCATAACACTACATCAGTTTTTGGTGTAAAAGCGACCTGAAGATGACTGACAGGTATCCAGTAGAAATATCCAGGAGTGAGGTTTACGACGACCGGATGCAATCTTGAAATCTTTTCGGACATTTAATTCGCCCGGAAAATTTTAAATTTCATGTCTCAGTCATGTCGCATTTGGCCTCTGTTCTGTACCACTGCGCCTACTTACGTATACATTTCTCTTACTGGTATTAACACTGTTCTTCACACAACTACATATCACTGAAGAAACATTTTGTAGTATTTTTATCTAATCGACCCTATACTAAGAGCCTGAGACCCGCCTATCTGAAACATGGTGTAGGTTTGTTGGGAGACAATAATTCCAGCCAAATTATTTGGTATATGGAAACTATGTCGTCGTGCAATATGGGATAGACCTAATTGGACAAGACCTACTGCGCCGTGATGAACCATTGGGTCCGTGGTCAAAGAAGTGGTACAACTGAAAAATACGTCTGTGCTTGGCTGTCTAACGCATATTATTATAAGGAAGCGTTGGGTTTTCTGATCTGTGATTGGCCAACATCCCATTACAGACTTCAGTACAACCTTACACATAAGGAGTGGTTAGGTAATCTGAAGGTGAACGTACGTTGAGAAAGACGTGCATACTGTAGACGTTTGTTGTAAATAGTACGGATTTTGATAATGTCTTCAATGTCTTAAATGATGATGATGATGATGGTGATGATTTGATAATGTTTTCTTCAGTTGCACGTTATTATTATTCTAAATGGTTGTGAACGTATAGTTCTGATAACTGAAAAGAAGAATGCGGTTCCACCACTGCATTTGCATCAGGATCAGTAACTCAATTTATTTATAATTTATTAGTTACGTTTCCACATAGGTGCACATAATATTTTTATTGGTGACTAATTTCGAACGTTTTCGTTTATTTTTAGACGATTACTTACAATATTAATAGAGTAGAAAATGTTCACATACAAAAATAACTTTACAAACTTTTGTATATGCAGATTACAGTAGGGCGTTACATGTTATGGCATACCTGCATTTCTAACTTTTGGCTGCACATAGCTTTGATGGCATATGTAGCAGATTTGTTTTTACATCAGATCAATGTAACAAATGTTATTTGTCTCTAACAGAATTCCACTGCTACGCTCAAACCTCGATAGGCGTTTTTAGTTGTTTATACACTTGGATTTTACAGACGCCTTCAGTTCCTGCACTGCCCGCTTGAAATGTCTCCCTATTACAACGAGCTCACATCATTATGTTTTATGCAGTAATGACTTTTGGAGACGGTGCTGTGTTATGTTCATTGTATCGCCAAATATTTCCAGTTATTTACATACTTCACATTTATGTAAATGTTACTTTATGGAATCGTACCCGCTTCTAATACAAGACAAATACATGAAATAAAGATTTCTGTCTTTACAATGATACTGCTAAGGTGAGTGTGTTGCTTTCAGCAGCGGAAATTCCACTCACATCTGATTTTCAGTTCACCCTTGCAATTAGTTTTCGCCGTCAAAATTATCAAAGCTTTTCCTCAAGAATAATATAGTGTGATGCAAAAGTCATGGGAATGTCAAAACCACTCTCGTCGGAGTCGTCGTCAAGGACGGCCATGCCCAGTGGCATGGTGAGGGGGTGGGGGGGGGGGGGGGGAGGTGGGAGCGCGGAGTTCGCGACTCCACCTAGGCACTGGGAAAAGAAAAAAAAAACAGTTCAGAAATTTTTTTCACCCAATAAACGTTTATAACAGTGTCGGAACTAAAACTTTCTTATGGCTCCTTCCAAGTATCTTTTCGTCTTCCAAAATATAAAAAGCACTCCACGCCCTCTGGGTCCAGAACCACCCAGCCCCCCTTACAAACTATCGAATGTGCAACTTTGATCGTCGCTTTACAGTTCTCTGTTCCATCTGAGTTCAGGATTTTAGTGTCCCAAAAAAACAAATCTTACTTCAAAACATAGAGCTAAAAATTACAGCACGATTGCTTCAGACTGTAACAAGCGAAAGTCTCAGAGGTAAACAGTAACTGTTTATGTGTTAGTTATCATCTGTTAATACACAACTTATGCTTCTGCTGTCAGCTATTTTTCACGCTGTACTACGTTCGGAGAAATGATATCATTCTCTTTACTGTGTGGACATACATACACTCCGACCAGCTGATGTGTAAGCATATTGTACATTGCAAAGAAAGACATTAATACGTACGCATTCTTCCGACAAAATACGAACGAAACTCGTTTTGCACACATTATTACAGTGCTCTCTGAAGTGGTACTACATATTAACCAAATATGAAGTCTTTATTCATAGGGTTATCATATTATCCGAATTTAATGGAGGCCTTCCTCGACCCGCCCTTCCCCCTCCCGTAATTACTTACAAAATCGCCCATTTTTAGTACACAATAAAATTATATTATTTATTAACCATTCCAGTTTAGTTTGAATCCTGGCTCTGGCAACATTCATCCAGAAAATTAATCGCACTTTTATCAATTGTTTTATAAATGTATTACCCTATGGTCTGTTGGTCATTGGCAGCAGACTTCTTAGAGTTTGTACGCAGTATATTGAGTTTTTTGCAAAAACAAATTCTACACTACTGGCCATTAAAATTTCTACACCAAGAACAAATGTAGATGACAAACGGGTGTTCATTGGACAAATATATTATACTAGAAGTGACATGTGATTACATTTTCACGCAATTTGGGTACATAGATCTTGAGAAATCAGTACCCAGAACAGCCATCTCTGGCCATAATAAAGGCCTTGACACGCCTGGGCATTGCGTCAAACAGAGCTTGGATGGCGTGTACAGGTACAGCTGCCCATGCAGCTTCAATACGACACCACAGTTCATCAAGAGTAGCGACTGGTGTATTGTGATGAGCCAGTTGTTCGGCCACCATTGACCAGACGTTTTCAGTTGGTGAGAGATCTGGAGAATGTGCTGACCAGGGCAGCAGTCGAACATCTTCTGTATCCAGAAAGGCCCGTACAGGACCTGCAACATGCGGTCGTGCATTATCCTGCTGAAATGGCTCTGAGCACTATGGGACTTAACATCTATGGTCATCAGTCTCCAATAACTTAGAACTACTTAAACCTAACTAACCTAAGGACATCACACAACACCCAGTCATCACGAGGCAGAGAAAATCCCTGACCCTGTCGGGAACCGCGCGACTGCTACGGTCGCAGGTTCGAATCCTGCCTCGGGCATGGATGTGTGTGATTCCTTAGGTTAGTTAGGTTTAAGTAGTCTAAGTTCTAGGGGACTGATGACCATAGATGTTAAGTCCCATAGTGCTCAGAGCCATTTGAACCATTTGAACCCCGTCGGGAATCGAACCCGGGAACCCGGGTGCGGGAAGAAAGAACGCTACCGCACGACCACGAGCTGCGGACTCCTGCTGAAATGTAGCGTTACGCAGTAATCGAGTGAAGGTTAGAGCCACGGGTCGTAGCACATCTGAAATGTAACGTCCACTGTTCAAAGTGCCGTCAATGCGAACAAGAGGTGACCGAGACGTGTAACCAATGGCACCCCATACCAACACGCCGGGTTATACGCCGGTATGGCGATGACGAATACACGCCTCCAATGTGCGTTCATCGCGATGTCACCAAACACGGATGCGACAATCAAGATGCTGTAACCAGAACCCGGATTCATCCGAAAAAATTACGTTTTGCCATTCGTGCACCCAGGTTCGTCGTTGAGTACTCCATCGCAGGCGCGTCAAGGGTAACCGCAGCCATGGCCTCCGAGCTGATAGTCCATGCTGCTGCAAATGTCGTCGAACTGTTCGTGCAGATGGTTGTTGTCTTGCAAACGTCCCCATCTGTTGACTCAGGGATCAAGACGGGGCTGCACGATCCGTTACAGCCATGCTGATAAGATGCCTGTCATCTCGACTGCTTGTGATACGAGACTGTTGGGATCCAGCAAGGCGTTCCGTATTACCCTCCTGAAACCACCGATTCCGTATTCTGCTAACAGTCATTGGATCTCGACCAACGGGAGCAGCAATGTTGCGATACGATGAACCGCAATCGCGATAGGCTACAATCCGACCTTTATCATAGTCGGAAACGTGATGGTTACCATTTCTCCTCCTTACACGATGCTTCACAACAACGTTTCACCAGGCAACGCCGGTCAACTGCTGTTTGTATATGCGAAATCGGTTGGAAACTTTCCTCATGTCAGCATGTTGTAGGGGTCGCCACCGGCGCCAACTTTGTGTGAATGCTCTGAAAAGCTAATCATTTTCATATCACAGCATGTTCTTCCTGTCGATTAAATTTCGCGTCTGTAGGACGTCATCTTTGTGGTGTAGCAATTTTAATGGGCAGTAGTGTACAATATGAAGGTGGAAGTCTACTCAGTTTCACCGAGTACTGTTTCTAGCTTGCATGAATGGGCAGAAAATAGTTTTTTTCCCCATTAAAAGTAAAGGAATTTGTTACTAAATGTGATTTAGTTAATTTCTTTGAAACTGAAATGTACACTTTCTACAGAGTTACTTACAATTATATTAATAGGTGAATGACCAGATACAGTGGTATGCCTGTACTTCAGTGGTTACTTCTCGATAAAATTATGTTATATTTAAAAGGTGTTAACATTGTTATTTGTGGCTGAACCCTTTGACGAAATATGAGTTTTAAGGACATACAACATGATGGATTCTGCAACTTTCCTAGGTAAAATTGTTGCTGAGAAATTATATCAATAATGAGTAGTAGGGTTGATTACAAAGAATTGTTGAAAGTGGTACAGTATTATTCTCCATACCTGCACATAGTGCAGCTGTAGAGAGAATAATTTTTCTGTTAAATGTACATTGGAAGTATGAGCGGAATAAGGTCACTATTCAAAATGTAAAGCTGTTAGAGCCGAATGAGATTACTATTGAAAATGTAAAGTTGGTACTGATTGTGCTGTACAATATGAAACATGCTACATTCCTTCAGAACTATATTAGAATAATCTGTAAGAAGGTTTCCCTAAAAAAAGGTCAAAATTAAAAATATATGAAACAAATCACATTATTTAAATTTCGCCGTTTTTGATAACACAAGTTATACATCACTCTGCATGCAGTATTGTGAAACAGCCAATCGCTAGTGATCCACTAACCAGAATAAATACCTGAATAAATAATCAAAGAAATGGAAATGTCGAGCTGCTATTTTGTTTCATCTGCTAGCTTCGTTTTGGGATTGGTGATAGCGACCAGCACCTATGAAAGAGCCGAAATAGTTATTAGATCCATCAGAAAGCGTGTACCATTCTCTCACTCAGGATTCATATTATAGTAAGGCAATAAAACCCGTTGCTGTTATGTGCACCCACCATTACCATGTTTCATATTTCTTCCCGATATCGCCGTTTCATTTTGTGTAACGTTAATTTTAAACGCTGGGAGACCAGTATAACATTGCCACAATGAAAACCGTCAAACAATATCAAATGAAGCCAGATAATAACTTTTTTTTTGGAATTTTTATCTTTGTTTAATTGGTCGACTGCAGAAAGCGTGAGTTTAATTTAGTTGTTAGTGGTGGCTATGTTTTAACTCGATTATAACTTTCCGGTCATGCCCTGGCTATTGCCCGTTTACGCAACTGTCGGGCCCGCATTGTTACGGAAAACAATGGGCCAGGCCGCAGGTGGGCTTTCCAAGTTAAGCGCACATGCTTGCCGCGTGATTCCCAGGTTCCTGCTTCAGCAAATGCATTCCCCCCTCCCCGCCCTCCCATCCGCCCTATCCCCTACCCAAGCCATCAGCACTGCTACACAATGCACCGACACTTTCGTAACAGCCCAGACTGTTCCACAAAGACCTAACTTCCTTTCATTACTAATGTTCTGTAGAAAGTATTGTCACATGCCGTGGATTTCTTGCAGCTACCGAAACATTCAGAAGCTAGTGTAACGCATCGGCAATAAATGAGAACGGGGAATTACACCAGTAAATGAGACACTGTGTCGTTTCTACCCAAAATTTGTTAACACTCATTATTATTGAAAGAAGAATAAGATCTAGGTTCTATCGTCCGATATCTGCTCTGCGAGATCTTAATTACATGAATAGAGGAGGAAGATTTTTATTATAGCCGGCCCAAGTGACCGAGCGGTTCTAGGCGCTACAGTCTGGAACCGCGAGACCGTTACTATCGCAGGTTCGAATCCTGCCTCGGGCATGGATGTGTGTGATGTCCTTAGGTTAGTTAGGTTTAAGTAGTTGTAAGTTCTACGGGACTGATGACCTCAGAAGTTAAGTCCCATAGTGCTCAGAGCCATTTGAACCATTCTTATTATAAGTGATTCTAAATACATATGCATCTTTTATATCAAAGCGTTTAGGATCACATACGATTATTTTCTTTTAAAAATCATAAAATTAATTTTGGCAAGACGGATATGACATTCTATTATACTGCGTTACAAGTACAGCTATAGTTTCCGTGCTATATAGGGATACTTCCTGCCGTAGCTGTTATTTATAACATTGCAAAGTTTCGAAATGTCCAGCGTCTAGCGTCATCTTACACAAATACGTTAGAAACCTTTCTCATCATTGACAAATTACCATACATAAAACTTACTTTGAGAAAGTTAATACTGACATTTTTTTGTTTCAAATTATCTTCGTTAACACTGCCTGCAAATGTGGGAAATCGGTGTGAGGATAGTATGAGGAAGATTTATGGGCCACTCCTTTGAACTGCGACTATGGTGTTACTGTCTCATTGCCGTGTCACTCTGATATGACCTCTAATTCAGTCTTCAAAACTAGTGATGGCTGTATGTTTAACACATGTTATTTGCAACTTTTTTAAAAGTGGGTGGTACAGCAAGCGTAATTTTTTGAAACAGTAATCACTGTTGACAGAAGAATGTGGAGTGTAAATTGCTGGCACTTGTCTGTTTATTCTTATATCTTCCGTTGTGTAGGTGCTTGGATAACTGAAACTAATTCTGTCACAATGGCATACAATCACAGTTGAATGAGAACGCACAAAAAGTAACGAACATCATAAAATCAAATTTTTAACTAAAAATAAGTTTCACAGTTCAGAATTGCTGGCTGGACTTGTCGGCTACAAGAACTAATGATGACATTTGAGCAGGAATGCGAGAGAGATTAGACAATGATGAACTATCACCGGATTTTCGTACAGGAGTTGTATTTGGCTGGTATTATTCATAGAGAACAGGTAATAGTGACTATCAAGAATATCTGTTCGTCAAGCAACCGATACCGGATTTTCTATTTTGCGCCACGCAAATAATGCCGACCCTTCTTTCTGCTTGATGATCAGTAATCGTGTGTTATACGGGGTGACAAAACTGCCCTTGCCGTTGTCGTTTTATGCATACCGCAATGTTACATCTGGCCTCCTAAAACCATGTGCGAGATTCTCATATGCTCTAGCTCGCTATGAGAAAATAACTAGTCCTACAGAAAAGTGAACAGGAACTTTTTGTAGGAAATTTTATGTAGTTAAATTTTGTGCCGGGACACGTTTTCGCTAGAGGCTGTAGTCTTCGAGTTCTTTATGAAAAACGCACAAAAGTAACCTCCAAAGTCACCCCCCTCCCCCTGGCACACTCGGAACCTCAGGTCAGAATTTCTAGTATGTTGTTAATGGCAATCCCTCCAACCACTGTATAAAGTTTGCGACTGCACGAACTGTTTCCCATATTCGACCCCTTTTGAGCTTCATTGACTGGCTTTTTACGGCACTGGCTTACTAGAGCACTTAATTGTAAAATTAACGTTTGTGTAAATTCTACATGACAATTTTGTGAATTTTAACAGCGTAAAATCTGTGCTTGTAAGGGTTAAGCTGGATCGAATTGTCAAAGTAATTGGTTTACACGCAATGTTTACAAAACTCATTTTTGTTTCATTTCCCCAAGGGCATGTTTAAATAGTCGACTATGCTAGTGGCGTAATAGCCGAATCAACAAAGAATCTGCAGTAGTTCGAGCTGTCGGAATTGTTGTGCATTGGTAGGAAGGAGTCCAGTGAACAACATACTAGAAATCCTGACTGGTGGGGGATGATTGTGAGGGTGGAGTTGCGTTTGAAGGTCATTTTGTACGTTTCGCTTGAATAACTCGGAATCCTTGGCCTCCAGCGAAAAGCATCTCAGCACAGAATTTAACTACATTAAATTTTCTACAAAAGATCTTGTTTATTTTTTCTGTAAGTCTAGTAGTTGGCGTGTAGAAGGCGTGAGAATATGAAAATCACCCCAGATATACATTGCGGGTTGCATAAAACGACTTTGGTAGGGGCAACTGAATCACTCTGTATCTTGTTGGAAGTGCGGCATCTGGGTCTTCAGCGCCAGCGGTCTCATTAAAGTCTTTAAGAAACTAGTGTTCTTAAAGAAGGCCTTTAAAACTATCAACATCAATTAAGAAACACACCAGTGAGATAGGTTGCACAGGGAGATTATAATTGAAGTTAAACTTTCAAATCGCTGTAGGAATATAACCACTGGTCACAATGACGTCAAATTCCAACGGAATAATATAGGAGAAGGGGGAAAACGTACGGCAGAAGAAAAATGAATTGTTACAAAGTGCAGCAATAGATAGTGCTGTAAGTATCATAATTTAATAGTGGTCGACTAAAAACGAAAAATGAATCATACAACAATTCTTAAGATGTACGTTCGACGTTAAACAAACTGTACTACTCAATGTGCATGTGTGTACAGGAACGATACTGTTAGTTACGTACGCCCATCCACCACGGCAACGTCACATCACACTGGATAGTAAAAACCGTTTTTTTAATTGCCCTGAGACCAAAAACCACATAAAAAGCACCAATCACATCGGTTTTTAATGGTTCTGAGGCCAAAAACTACATAAAAAGCATCAGTAAAAATAAAATTGGATTATTAATTTCCGTGTGACTGGCGCAAAACATGTTCAACATGTTGTCCACCGTATTCTGCAGCAAACTGAAATCGGGAAACATGTTCCACAACTGATCGAAGTATTACCGGGTTCACGTTCAGAATGTGTTGCGCAATACGTGCCTTCAATGCAGCTAAGTTTGTAATAGGAACACTGAACACAACACCTCTCAGATAGCCCCACAGCCAGAAGTCACAGGGTTTAAGATCAGGTTATCGAGACGGCCAGGCTGTGGCGAAATGGTGGCTAATAATTCTAGCACTCCCGAAATGGCGCTTCAGCAGCTTAGCTGCTCAACTGGATTTGCAATGTGAGGAGGTGCACCATCTTACATAAAAATAATCCCATCCACACATCCATGCTGTTGAAGAGCTGGAATAACGCGGTTGCGCAAGAGACACTCATAGCGCTTACCAGGACCGGAAAAAATATGGCCCTATGACAAATAATGCCGTAAACCCGCACAACATAGTGAACTTTTCAGAAACAAGTGGTACTGGTTGATTTGCGTGTGGATTTTCCGTTGTTCATATTTGATAATTATGTGTATTGACATATCCTGTTAGATAGAAGTGGGCTTCGTCTGTCCACAAACTCTTCCATGCCCAATCATTGTCCACTTCAATGCGAGCAAGAAATTCTAAAGCAAAGGTCTCTCGCTGGTAGGTCAAAAGGAAGCAACTCGTGCACATGGGTAATTTTGAACAGATAGCAAAGAAGGATGTTTTGTAGGATTTTACGCACCGTGCTCGCGGCTATGTCCAATGTTCGGGCAATTCTCCGTGCTCCACACGTTTGCACACCACCACTCGTCTGCTCCTGCACTGCTGTGGCCACTGCTTCCACTGACGTCGAATCAATTCGTTTCCTCCATCTACCAGGTTGGACGCCAAAAGAACCCGTCTTTTCGAATTTCCGAATAATTTTCTCCAGGCCAATGGCAGTCATCGGACCAAGGCCTTTTTTCAAACCCTTCATAGGCCGAAACTTCAGAAGAGCGACGTGTGTATAGTCATCATTCCTGTAATGCAGTTTTACAAACAGAGCGTGATCATGTATTCAGATAGTCATGACGAACGTCGTAGACGCGAAAGGAGGAAAAGCCGTGTACCCGGCGTGTTTATACCAACTTCATTGGGTCGTACGCCTGACAGGTGTTTCCATTTACGTATTCTGACACATACAGCGCCATCTATCGATCAATTTTGACACTATTTCTTTGCCCTCTGCCATACGTTTCCCCCTTCTCCGATAACATTCCGTTGCAATTTGACGTCATTCAGACCAGTGGTGTTATTTCTACAGCGTTTTGAAAGTTTAACTTTAATGATAATCACCCTGTATATCGATTATTAAAGTTGCGAGATAAAGCTTATGGAAATTAATTTAATCTCTTCTGCAACTTTCTGCTACAACTTCGGCGTAGCCTTGAGATAAATCTTTGCTACAGTCACTGCTGCTGTATACTGATAAAAATCACGGCATTCTCTCTTATGTAAGATTTTGTAACTGAATAATCTAATTCTTAAAGAAGCTATACTCAAATTTTGCAGACTTTATGCCTTCATGTGCTCAGTCATACATACCAGGTAGTTATAATTAAAGCGCAGCTATACACGGTGGTCAGGCGTCGGCTGTAATTAACGTACGGCAACGAAACTTGGTAGATATGCTAATACGTTAATGCTGAACCAATTCACGATGGAAAAAAATTAGTTTCAATTTGTAAATCTGCCGTTGTACAGCATCTCGCCGACATCTCCGGTGCTCATATTGAACAAACTGTGTAAACAGCAGCTAATGACAAAATCATCATAATGCCTTCCCCATCTGCTTGAGAGTTTTTCTGCCCCTGTCCTCTTTATCATCCATTATTTATGACAACATTTATATACATCTTTCTGGGATTTGCAGTTCCCGATTTACATCTATTTGCCAACACTGGAACTAAGTTTTTCCAACGTAAATAGGTTCTGCATTAACCTGTACCACGTTTCGCTGCCATACTATAATAAAATTGCCCACTCGACCTCTGTGAGTACCTGCAATTTAATTATAACGATCTGGTACAAATATTTCACAAGAACATTAGAAATATTAATAGCAAGATTTTGAAACGTCCCCTTAGAAAAATTGTACATGACTGTGCAATCTGACTTTCAGTAATCCCTACAAGAGAATGGCCCTGACTAAATTAACCTATACGTTTCACAAATCACTTACCTCACAAAAATCTTCGTTACTCGAACTACTACAATACAGCGAGCGCCACTACTGCCAGCTAAATAAAAGATTCAAACTACTGAAGGCACTAACTACTGATAGGCACAGTTAGCAAAAGAAAGATTTTGATAGAGAACAAACAATGTATTTACCTTAGTAGTGTTCAAAAGTCATAATATATACAGCAGTTCATGACATCCATTCTTACAAATGGACATACGTCCAGATCATCCGCTCTCATAGATCCGCCATCTCACTTCCCCACATCCACCACTGCTGGCGGCTCACCTCCAACTGCGCAACGCTACGCACTGTTAACAGCCAACAACAGCCCAACACTGCAATGCCAGACAGCAATGCAAACCAGCCACAGACTGCACACAGCACAGCCAGTGATTTTCATACAGAGCGCTATGTGGAGTTACCAATAAGAAAACCTAAATAGCCTACTTACATAGCCCCCATGCTCCCCACAAAAAATTTTATAAATTGTTTTGGGCGCTGTCCAATACATATTTATTAAAATTTTGTCACAATTACAATAACAAAGAAATCAAATGCACACACTTATTGATATAATGTTGGTCAAAAGCTAAAATTTTCTCACAGTCCATAAAGACAGTCCTGATCGTTCATCACAGTAAAATTGCAGTGTGTTTCTCAAAGTCTGAGCATTTAATGAAAATGCACACAGAAGTAGTGGATTTCCATGCGGTCTTGAAAAAGTAGTGTTGTCCTTCCAACGGAAAGACAGTGCTGACTCTTGACATGCAGACAGGTAATGGGCCACAACAGAGCAAACCCACAGCAGAGGCAGTCGAAGTTTTGAAGAATACTGGTAGGTAGGTCATCACAGAACAGACCCACTGTAGTCCTGGTAGAGATTATGATACTGGTGGGCCACCAGAGGTGCAGACCCACTGCAGTCCTTGTAGAAATAATGGTACTGGTGAGTCATCAAAGGTGTAGACCCACTGTAGTCCTTGTAGAAATAATGGTATTGGTGGGTCATCAAAGATGCAGACCCACTGTAGTCCTTGTAGATGTGGCCAGCAGCCATCTGCTGCGACTGTGCACGTGCACAATCACCATCGAAGAGTCTTGCGGAGAATATAGCAAGTCCATAAATCACCACTTGTGCACGCACAAACTTTTTGGAATTGTCCTTAGAAGTCTTGCAGACAATATAGCAAGTCCATAAACCACCACTTGTGCACTCACAAAGTTTTTGGAATTGTTCTTAGAACCAGCAGTGCTGTTAACCAGTCCCTTGCTGAATTATCAACACACGTGCAAACACTAAGAGTCCCAACTTCTCACATATTTTGCATATACTATGACCATCAGAAATTTGATGAACTGGTGTCAATTGCAATTTTATAACATAAGAATACAATAACAAACGTACAAAATACATTATTAAAGAACATAACGATACAGATAAATTTGTATTAGTACAGGCTTTACAAAACAATAGAAATAAACATATACATCAGTGTTACAGGAATTATGACATAAGTAAATACTTAAAAGATCAGAATAACTTTTGAAACATCAACTTCACCCATGAGCAACAAAACAGAACAGATAAATAATGTCTAAACATCTTTACAAAGTAAATAACAAAGTATTAGAAAAATTCTACAACTCTCATCAGCTAAACACATAAAGACAGGAAGAACACAAATATACAAGAGTACACAAACACATAGCGGAATAACAGAAAGGGAAAGGACAGGGTTTGTTTTACTGCAGTATCTTGCAAACAAAACTTTCTTTACTTCTTGGAGATCTCCCTTCATTCTTCATTATTTCAAAAAGTGCTATCTATACCTGTTTTCTGTACTTTTTTCGTAAAACTTTTCAATGCATTTCTTCCAATTCATCGCAACTCATTCTCTTATATAGTCTACCCCTCTTAAGATAACTTAAATCTACTGAGCTCAGATGCTAAACTAAGGGACGAGGCAATGCAGCAGCACAAAACAATTAATACAAACAGCAATGTAAAAAATGCAAATTGCCAAAGCTAGCTAGTAAATGTAATAACTTATATCTAAACATGACAAACCCACAAGCAGAAAAAATAGTAGACTAAAGACAACAACGCAGATAAGGGAAATGTATATTCACATCTTAATGTCTGTGTAATTAAAGTGGTGCACCACAAAAACTTATTCTATGAAATAAATTACCAATTACTTGAAAAGAAAATTATGTATGCGGTTCCTGTGAAGGGAAATGTCTTTTTGTGCTCCCTCATTTTTTTGGAAGTATATCACAAAATTATTATTTACTGGATCTGTAGACAGAAAAAATATATATTAGTACATCTATAAAATTTTATTTTAACCAATGCTGCAGTGCAGCTAGAAACTAGATATTAAACAAAATAGGCAAAGCAAGGCGTGAAAAGTCATTCACTAGCCATATGGCATTTCATAATGCAGTAAACAATCTTTCAACTAGCAAGACAACAGACGTGAAATGCTTCTGATCATTTCATTTCAGTAAATATCATAAATTAAGAACTCCCCAGTGTAATCATATGTTTTCAAGTTTGGGTGTGTCGTATTTGCGCTGCTTTCCAAAAAGAATTGTCAATAGCGAGGATAATGGCCTCTTTTTTTTCACTTGTGCCTCTGAAAGGCACACATTAATGGCTTTTTTCCAGGCGACTGTCACGCAGCTGGGTGCTTACAGTGACCTACCTTCCTTACCGAAATATTTACGACACCAATTTGCACTACAGTGACAGTCTCATATAAAAATTTCACAGGGCGAGAATTTGCGTTGCAAATCTGTAGAAACAAAATCCTATGAATATAACAGTGTCCAAAAAATTTTCGCCGGCATTGTGATACATTCACCAATTTACAAACATATCATAACTCTTAAAGTACGATTCTTGGTTTCCAACATCCTTTTTCACAAGTCAGAGTCTCTAACCACTACTCATTATTCCTTACCTTATTACTCATATACATATTCGTCGACACTTCTTCAATATTTCATCATAATAAATACATAGCATAATGAAATTCCTCATATAGCATCAGCTTATTGATCATAAACATACCTTAGCAGTGTAATACACATCATCGTCATAATAATAACACCGTATAAACACCTCAGTCAAATCTCAAAAACGTCGTAGCTTTCTGCAATAATTTCAAACCCTAAAAAATATTCTCTGCTCATTTCAATAGTGTCATCTACCTCAAACGTACTTTAAAAATCATGATCTCATTCCATATACATCATTCAAAGCTCTCATAGTATCACAATGGTTCTGAAAAAATATGAAGAGTTCACAAAGCACATAGAAAATACGGTTTCATAAGTTTGAAGTTATCCAACTGTGTAATTGCGTAAACATCTGTCACTGACATAGTAAAAAAAATGTTTGTCTCTCAGTTAAATGTCAGATAGCTGTGTAATTTATGTGTTAGAAAAACATGGTACCGATGTGTAAAGTTGTGTATGCAAATACCATATTAGCTAGGGCTCCTTGTGCTTGCCAAACACATGGTACACAAAGTAAGCGTGTACCCCCCTGAGGATTAATGTAATTATACCCTCAGGTGTTACAGATTACAGCAATGGAATGAAATGTATCACAGAAAACTTTCTTTGTAATTCAAAAATCTTGAAAAATAAATGGTTTAAGTACAAAATTAATCACTCAAATGCTTGTCCTGTAGCGCTAAATGGGCGTCTTGCTGTAAGATAAGTCTGTGGAAGTGTCGTAGTTATCGTCCTCTGTAAGCAAAGTTCTGTTGAAGTCAATGTACTTACCTCATCATAAACGAAAGTGAAATGCTTTGCATATAGATATCGTAGTTGTTACATACCTTACCGTGATCAAAAAAGTACTATAATGTAACGTATTGTTGTGCTAGGGTAAAGGCTGTTTTAGTTACTACTAAAATATGTTTTACTTTCCAGAATAATACAGAAAAACTGTGCAGATATAAAACAGATACACCGCAAAAGCAACAATGTAAATTGTGTCACATATTAGTAGCATCGTGATATAATCGTGTAGCTGTCAAAGAAACCAAATACTAAGTTATCTTCAATCTCACAGAATGTACTTCAAACAAAGAATGTCTTTTCAACTAAACCAAAATGTTTCATCAAAATCTCATTAGCAATATATGTTCTAAGTATGTAAGCCTGATAGTCGTTACGTAATCATGCAACTAACAAGCAAGAATGTACAAATAACAACACTGTGTCGTCTGTTCACTATAACAATGCATTCGTAATTTCTGTTTGTAAAATTTCCCTAGGTTCAGGCTGGATAGTTAACTTCAAAACATTGTCGCATGTTAACAGTTTCTCAGTGTGACAAATTGTACTAGTAGTGTGAAGTGAGTAGTTTTATGGCAAAGACTAAGTAAAAAAACAGATTATCTCTCAATAAACGGTTTTACATGTGAAATGTGGAGCAGTCCTTTGCCTTTCTAGTGCACAGATTTTCAACTTCAAAGTAATTATCATGTAGTATACGTCGGTAAGGAATGCTAAAATTTTTCTCAAGGTTAGTGTCTATGTTATTTTTCTCTGTGCCAGCCAGTGCACATGGCTGCCTGCGGTGCAGGTCATTGTCTCCCTCTTTGTTGGCGTGTGTCGTTATTGGGATTTGGAGGTCTAACTTCTACAAATTCACTTTGTCGAGAGGGCCCTGCCCTGTTTGAAACCCGCCAGCTGTGATGAAATTCAGGTCTGTCATTACGATTTTACCGTCCGTCATCATGTCGGTAATTTTTGTAATTTCTTTCTTGTCGGTTAACTGGTGGAGAATTCCTCCCTGAATTAACACTGCACAGGGGACCATTGCGTCTGAAGTTATTCTGTCTCCCGTGACAATAATAGTTCTGGTTGCCATATTGTCTGTTTCTCTGATTGTCTCTGTGATAATCATTACGACGCAGAGGTGATCTTTCACTGTAATTATTACTACTCTGCCAACGGTTGTCATATGGGTGGTGTCTGTTTTGGTCATGATTTGTGTTGTGAGAATAGCCTTGTCATGTCCAGTTATTATTTCTTTCATCGCGGAATTACGACGGATGTGACCTGTAATTGCTGTGTTCCTGTTTTCGCGTTCCGCGAGTGTCAGTGTCAATTTCTAATTTTGTAAGAGTCCCTGAAAAGCTTCAACGTCGTCTTTGCAACGACCTGCCAAAATAATATGTCGTAAATGTTCAGGTAATTTGATTAAGCAAATGCGGATGAGTTGTGAGGGACTGTATGGGTTTGACAGGTACTGATTCTTGTGCAACATGTCTTCAAAATATTTCACAAGACTGGAAAATTCAGATTGTTCGAAATGTTTCATCATTATGATGCTATGTTTTACTCGGTCTTGCATAGCTTGAGACCAATATGCTGAGAGGAAGGCATGATAAAATTCTCCTTCACTATGACAATCGCGAATGACCGATCGCATTCTTTCAGCTGGTTCATTCTCTAAGTAGCCACACATAAATTCTAATCTGTGCTCTAATGACCAGTTGGGAGGAAAACAATGAGAGATTTGATGGAGCCACGCTTGTGGATGAATGTCGATGCCAGAATTCTTAAATGTTTTGAATTTACGTGTAGTAATGAACAGCTTATAGTCAAAATCATCGTGTCGGCGAGTAGTATATCGGTCATTGTTACGTCGTGTCGGTGGTTCCATCTCAAAATTCGGTGCACCTTGCCAATTTCTTTCATAATTTCCGAAATGCAGTGTGTCATTATTTTGTGGCTTTTCCGTATTTCTAAGTCTCTCTTCCAGTGTTGGAGCGCGAGTGTCCTCTGAAATATGTAATTTTTGTGTTACTTGTGCCAACTGATCTTGTACTTCCCGGATTTCTCTTTTGTGTTGCGTATTAATTTGATTCTGATTTTGTTTGAATTTCTTAATTTGTTCATACTCTTCTGTGTCAGTGATGGCTACAGGTCTTGTGTCATTCAGATCGTCATCTACCTTTGCTGATAAGTTAGTGAACTGATCCGAAATTTCGGCTACTTTCTCCGATAGTGAACTGATTTCCTCAGTGTGTTTTTCTGAACCAAATTTCAGAGTGTCCATTTGTGTGGAAATCGTATCTACTGTCTCCTTTAAGTTTTCCTGAGTTTTTGCAAGTTGCGTAACCGAATCGGTAGATGCAACTGATCTCATGATTTTCATGAACAATAGTTTGCAGTTCTTTTATGGCTAATTCGTGATTCTGTAATGTACGAGTATTTTCATGCCGCGAAAAATAGGTTCGAAATGCACACAAATTTGTGTTTTTACGTCATTACAGACTTTTTGACATTTCGATTCGATTTTATGTAACTCAGTAGTTAAATCTTCACGTGTTTGTTCAAGCGTATGTTCCACTGAGTGTAGCTTTTGAAGATTTTGTTCCATTGTGTCTAACTTTTGAAGCTTTTGCTGTGTTTGTCTCTGATTTTGTTCCATTGTGTCTAACTGTTGCTGTGTTTGTCTCTGATTTTGTTTCATTTGTTGCATTAATTGCAATAATAATGTATTAGTGCCTGGAATCTGTTCCTCTGTGCTTTTCGGCAGTGCATTTGCACCGGCAATATTCACATTTTGACAAGCAGAAAATGTGTCTTGACTTATTTGTGAAAACGGTGAGGACGCAAAACCCGATTCTACAGTATTTGCAAGATTTTGTCCTGTCATTTCGGATTCCTGAGGCGAGCTGTTGCCGACCGATCGATCGATAATGCTTCCCTGTTCACTAATTGTTTCACTGCCTACACCATCATTTGAAGCCCGCTCCATTTCCCTATGCACAATTACCAAATTACTATGTTGAACATTAGTTAATTCATTACACAGTGGCGCTAACACACTGCTTTCGCCTTCGCTGTCATTTCTCAGTTTACTTTGGAGCCTAATATTACGTTTTTCACACGCCATAATTGTCACAATATTTCTCACGACAACACAGAAAAGCACAATTTGAAGAGCAAAAATAAGAAAACACATTAACATAGTACTGAAAATAATATCTAGTTAATCGCAAGCGCAGCTGCGAAATACTTGGTGCAAATCTACGTGCATGCCACAATTGTTTTACTGTACAACAATGAACGACTGCAACTACAAAGGACATTCTCTCTACAATTACACGCTAGCAACACACAAAAACTGCACTAATTACACAAACTACAAGAAAAAATCAGAAATTTCCAGTGAGGTATCCTCGGCTAAGGGTCGACATATGAAACGTCCCGTTAGAAAAATTATACATGACTGTGCAATCTGACTTGCAGTAATCCCTACAAGAGAATGTCCCTGACTAAATTAACCTATACGTTACACAAATCACTTACCTCACAAAAATCTTCGTTACTCGAACTACTGCAATACAGCGAGCGCCACTACTGCCAGCTAAATAAAAGATTCAAACTACTGAAGGCACTAACTACTGATAGGCACAGTTAGCAAAAGAAAGATTTTGATAGAGAACAAACAATGTATTTACCTTAGTAGTGTTCAAAAGTCATAATATATACAGCAGTTCATGACATCCATTCTTACAAATGTACTGTTTCTGGTGGACACACGTCCAGATCATCCGCTCTCACAGATCCGCCATCTCACTTCCCCACATCCACCACTGCTGGCGGCTCACCTCCAACTGCGCAACGCTACGCACTGTTAACAGCCAACAGCCCAACACTACAATGGCAGACAACAATGCAAACCAGCCACAGACTGCACACAGCACAGCCAGTGATTTTCATACTGAGCGCTACGTGGAGTCGCCAATAAGAAAACCTAAATAGCCTACTTACAATTTAAGTAAATACAGAATCGGTAGCAAAATGATTCATAGGCGGAGAAATACAAATCTGTTGTGCCTTTTCGATGTTACATGAAGTATTCTTATAATAATTTAAATTGTTAATATTCTGATTTACTGTGATGTTCTGTGTATAGTAAAATTTACACAACGATTGAAGATGATAGCTTTAACTTCCTGCCAATGTTGTGAAATGCTTGAGAGAGAATCCCGCTGCAAGGCGTTCGAAAATAAGCTAGTCTGCATAGAAATATGCTAGACTGTATGGATATGTTACTATGTTTCTAAGTGTTAAAACGATTGGAATTGAAAGGTTATTTGTAATATTGTTCGTCTACCACAAATTTGCCGGCCGCGGTAGCCGTGCGGTTCTGGCGCTGCAGTCCGGAACCGCGGGACTGCTACGGTCGCAGGTTCGAATCCTGCCTCGGGCATGGGTGTGTGTGATGTCCTTAGGTTAGTTAGGTTTAAGTAGTTCTAAGTTCTAGGGGACTTATGACCTAAGATGTTGAGTCCCATAGTGCTCAGAGCCATTTGAACCGCAAATTTGTTATACCATACAAGGTAAGAAAAATGTTTCAAATTCGAGCTCTATGATCGACTGAAATGGTGCGCCTGCAGTTGTGCTAGAAATGTCTGTAGCCTTCAAACAAGAAGCTCGAGTTGCATGCAGTCATAGTTCCAGCTTTGATGTCCGCCTGATTAGCTAGGTGGTAACGTGCTTGCCTCCCGTGCAGCAGCCCCGGTTCGATTGCCCGCCGAGTTGGAGAGTTTTTTTTTCCACTCGTGGACTGGGTGTTGTGTTGTCCTCATCGTAATTTCATCCTAATCACCGGCGCTTAATGCGCCCAATGTGGCGTCGACTGAAATAAGACTTGCACTCGGCAGCCGAAGTTCCACGGACGGGGCCTCCCGGCCAACGATGCCATACGCTCGTCTCATCTCTCCCGCTTTGATTAATATTTCCGGTGGAAATACGTAGTTTTTAAAGTAGTTTCCCATTCAGCAGTACTCTCAATTTATTATACTGACTCTGTTAACCACTTCTCATGACACCATATCGAGTAGTTTGTTTTTCACAATATTTATGGTACTGAAGACTCTTTCCCGCATTTGATGACGACAAAAATAGTAAAGAAGTTGCTACATTCACTATATACTCACACTGATTAACGCACGTAGCATCTTAACAGTTCGCCACCTGAAACCAGAAACTCAAGCTCTCAGGAGATTCTTTCTGTGTAATCCTTGTTAATTTTTGCCACTGAAATTTGGATTTTGTGATCGTTTCACTGGGGACTTGCAGATGTTTCATTAAGGCCAATTGACACTAACTGTCATGTCACGTCACGTCACGGCACCGTCAGGTCGAGGTTCACTCTGAGCGTCACATCATGCCACGTCAATCCTCTGAGACCGGCACAGAACGGTGAAAATGAGGTTATGAGTTGCAGTAGGTGACACAAAAAATCGAAGTATAGCCTCAGAATTGAGGAAGTAACAATGGTAAAGTGTATTAATGGCAAATCGAAACCCTACAACGTATGTTCTAGATCAGTTTTGTGTGGCAGAGTGCTGAGTAGTGAAACATTTCAAAAGATATGTAAGATGTCAAACACATAACACAACTTACATTGAGTTTCTGAAACAATTCCGATTAAATCGATATATTGAGATCATTGTCTGATTACATGACTGTCTGTACTGATGACTCTTCTGAACTCTGTATAGTGATCTGGTGTCTTCCCACCCTGCAGGCCGTAGGTTCAACACAAATTCCTAAAACACCCACAGAGTGCCCTTGCGCAACTGTGGTAGGAAGATAGAGCAGAACCATTCTCACACGTCTTAGAAAAAAATGTTTAAAATGGCTCTGAGCACTATGGAACTTAACTGCTGTGGTCATCAGTCCCCTAGAACTTAGAACTACTTAAATCTAACTAACCTAAGGACATCACACACATCCATGCCCGAGGCAGGATTCGAACCTGCAACCGCAGCGGTCGCGCGGTTCCTGACTGTAACGCGTAGAACCGCTCGGCCACTCCGGTCGGCTCACACGTCTTAGACATCGACAGTTATTTGTTAGCGAAAATATATACATACACACACATCAAACAATATTTATAAGGGAATTAATAACGCGTGTATACTTCATCCACTATGTTTATTTTTCCTTTCGTAACAAATAATGTAATGAACACATTTTTCTCCTTCAATAGAGCTGACTTATTCACTTAAAACGGTATTTTGAAACCTAAATAAGTTTTAGATTTCAGCTATCTAGCCTCGCTCGTCGTAGAATGCTCAGTGGAAAATATATTCAGGTCGTCACGGAAGATTTGCAATTTGCCACGAAGACAAACCACAATAATATAGATTACGAAGACACAAAAACGGAAAATCCACTACTATTCATTGAGGAAGCACGTTAATTTCCTATATTAGCAGACGACGACACCGTCAAAACTTTCGAGCCGAGAAACTTGAGGTGACGTGACGTGACGTGACGGTCCGTTGACGGCCTATGTGGATGCCACCATTTGAACTGCACTGTTTTGATGAGACGTGGTGTCACTGACAGTGTGAATTTGCCTTTCTGGCATAAAAGATCATTTACTACAATAGCGGCAAAGAATTTGAAACGGACAACTTTGACCCATTTCTCAAAACTTTAAAGTTATTAGGAAGTGTTGCCTGAAGTTCTCTACGAAACTTAAAAAAGAATATAATGTTTACCTAAATTCAGTTTCTTCCTCCAAGGACAGTCGCAAATTGTGTAATTATTCCGCAGTTTCAAATCCTAAATATGCACTATCGTACATTATCATGTACGTAACTTTCATAGTCCTCTGTCACGAAATCCTTCCTGAATGTCGGGAAAATGAATTTTGTTGCAATGCATTCCACTAAAGACTGTTAGGTCTTTCAAAGGTTTAGAAGCATCTTCCGCCCGAGCTTCAAACGACTTGTTCACCCATCGCAGTTCCGACAACACTGGACGGAGAAAAAAGAGGACTGACAAGTTCTTTCGATCTAGATACCTGGTGCGTGGGAATGAGGCAATATAATCCCTCCCCTTCGACCTCGTAATACTAAACATAGAAAAGAGTTCAAGCCTTTCCTACAATGCGAACAACTCCCCTTTCAATCGAAAGCCATCTACTGTGACATACCTGAACATGTTTTCTGGGCTCGTCTCCGTGATTTATTGCAGCAAACAGTGTTTTGTACATACACTGACGTACTGCAGAATGTGCTAACCAGTTACAAGTTTCCTGTACAAGAAAATCTTAATTCATGGCGAACACTCAGAAGCTGACGAAATAGTTGACGTAATGGGTGAAATATGCACCGAATCATGAGGCAGGAACATTCAGTTCGCAATCCATTGTTAATTCCTGTCATTACGCTGGCGTATCAACACCAGTTCATTTCATTTTATTTATATTTAGTACTTTGCCACGTAATTTTTGCGACACACATGCATTGATTCAGTTCAGAAAGTAGAAGTGAAACCTACTTTAGTATTACTAAAACACTATTGCAATTCGTAACATTTTGTTGACACTGTTGTCATTAGACTTCTCAGTAAGAAAAATATCTGTTAACGAATGGCATGCTACAGAAACATCGGGCGAAACTTCATCTTGTCCTCACTTTTGAGTTTCCTTAGTTGATCTAACAAATTTGTCCAAATTCCCGACGACGAACGTAACACTGGACGATGATACGTGTACTTTTGTACCAGCGTGCTGCACTGAGACACTGTTTTGATTCTACAAAACCCAGATGACAGTGACTGTTTAAACCCTCGCAACTACGGTTACACCGCGAATCTAAGCTAGCTACTACTTTCTCCCCACTAGACTTGACCACTGTTTCTATGTTTCGATACAGTGTATCGATACGTGGAACTGTTTCAGTGTTTCGGAACGGCTGTGGTTCACTGTTTCGAAACAGTGGTGTTTCATTCCGCCCCTGTCTCGGATAACCGGACCAGATTCGATCTCGAGCCAGACACAGAAACTGTATCGTTGTTTCAAAATAAGGCTGTTTCAGTCCACCTGTGCTTGGAACGGACTAATTGTATCGAAACAGTGATGTTTCATTCCGCTCTGTGTCGGGCGAGATTCGGGCTCGGCACAGGTACTGAAACACAACATACCACTTCGTGAAACACTTTCAAGAGTGTCGAAATCTTTTTGACAAGCAATAGCATGAAGTTTAAGATATCCGAAAATAAAGCTTCGTTTCTAGCTGACTGGCCTATGCCGAAATGGCGTAACATCTGCTTTATAAACACTAACCAAACAATAAAATAATGCATACTATTCACATTCAAAATAATAAATAGGTGAAAATCATTCAGTTAAATTACACTTTTTTTTATAACATACGCCTCTCTGTTCATGTACAGTAATCATATTAAGAAACGCAAGTAAGCCTACAACATTTCGAATAAAAAAGGCGTAGAGTGACAGTTATTAGACATATACATAAATTTCATGTAGGTATAATTGCAAGCAATCTGTTTGACATATCACTGATAGTGTAATGGTGAACGGAAAGGGCTGGCAAGCATGGTGAATTTATAGTAACGGTTCGAAACACCTTGAAAGACAAAATTTTTTCTGTTATATTTTGTTATTTATACGAATTATTTGGCATTATTTATGAGACTATAGTCACTGTGCCTATTATCCACAATGATTCCCTTAGTGTGCATGGAAATTAGCGTGATGGGTATATTAGCCATACTAACGGAAAGTGGGAATCCCAGTAGCATATCCATTGTTTCTGCAGTTTGCTCCCAACTCCAGTTCCGTTCGTGGTGGTTCTTCTGTCTTCAGCTATGGCTGTCCTCAGCCAATTGAGAAGTATAAAAGTCACACGACACGAAAGCAGCGCATTTGAGTACCGTTTCTTCTTTGTCTTTGTAATGTGGAGTTACAATATTCCGCTGTTGATTAGTTGCTCGTAAGTCGTACGAGACAGAGTTTACGAGAAAGACAAATGAAGTTGTATGTTCTCGCATTTGCATATAAGAAGTTATTTAGTACGATGTTACGTAGCAGACGCAAAGTAGAGACCCCAGATTCATAAGAGCTCTCACAGGAAGAAACAAACATTTAGTACAGATATAGGGCGCTCTGCGCAGTCAGAAAACGTACGGAATGAAATAGCACGGCGTGGAAACGATTCGTCTGTAGAGATTAATGATTAACGAGTAACGAGTTCCGCTGTTGACAAAACTACGAGACACAATGGTTCACCTAGGGGCGTATGAAAGATGCTTGCGCCTCAGTTCCTGTACGATAAACCGGAATTCTGGTTTTTCTATGTTAGACTTACCGGTTGCTCATAATAAAGTAACTCACGATGTAAGTAGGCTGTTTAGATTTTTATATTGGTAATGCCACGTAGCGCTCTGTATGAAAATCACTGGCTGTGCTGTGTGCAGTATGTGGCTAGTTTGCATTGTTGTCTGCCATTGTAGTGTTGGGCAGCGGCAGCTGGACGTGAACAGCGCGTAGCGTTGCGCAGTTAGAGGTGAGCCGCCAGCAGTGGTGGATATGTGGAAGGAAATGGCGGAGTTTTGAAATTACATATATTACGACTTTTGATGATATTAAGGTAAATACAGTGTTTGTTCTCTATTAGAATCTTTCATTTGCTAACTATGCCTATCAGTAGTTAGTGCCTTCAGTAGTTTGAATCTTTTATTTAGCTGGCAGTAGTGGCGCTCGCTGTATTGCAGTAGTTCGAGTAATGAAGATTTTTGTGAGGTAAGTGATTTCTGAAAGGTATAGTTTAATGTTACTCAGGGCCATTCTTTTGCAGGGATCTTTGATAGTCAGATTGCGTTGCGCTAAAAATATTGTGTGTCAGTTTAAGCACAGTCGTGTATAAATTGTTCTAAGGGGACGTTTCAACGATCAAGAAAAGTCGGCAAGAGCAGTCAACAGTGTGGACGCCAGAGCAGCGCGTTAGTAGAAGACGAAAGTAGGAGTCTAGCAACCACAAAGCAACCTACAAGTGTGAAGAAGAATTTGATAATCAGGCTTAGTAAACAGTTAGATCAACGGATACCCACTTGTTACGCAGCGAACGACAAGGTGACAGATCCCCCTCCGAATTTTGGCGGCAGTTACGGGAGATAGTGACGGAGGCAGAATTTTCCGATGCTGTGCTGCGGTACGTTTGGACATCACAGCTTCCCACGACAGTAAGAGCGGCGGCGGCTACGAAGGGTGGGTGCGACATGACCACTATTCCCCAGCTGGACGACATAGTTTGTGCAACAATGGAGAGAGCAAGTACACCGAGTATCGCAAAAGCGGTAGCCAAGTCGGAGGAGTATCAGGCGGTGGTAATTAACAAGGGTTAGGCGGATACAACCGCAAAATTTCAGAAACTAAAGCAGCAACTAGACGGGACGCAGGGGCAAATCGAGAATTCACTAGTTCGAAGGGTGCTGCACCGCACTTACGAAACAGTGGACAGATGAAACCTAAATAACTATGTTGGTATCAAACAGTTCTGTGAACGAGACGCCAACTGTTTTCTAAATTGCAGTTGCGCGTACCGTGTCGCCGGCCGGTGTGGCCGAGCGGTTCTAGGCGCTTCGGTCTGGAACCCCGTGACCGCTACGGTCGCAGTTTCGAATCCTGCCTCGGGCATGGATATGTTCGATGTCCTTAGGTTAGTTAGGTTTAAGCAGTTCTAAGTTCTAGGGGACTGATGACCTCAGATGTTAAGTCCCGTAGTGCTCAGAGCCATTTGAACCATTCGTACCGTGTCAATAACATATAGACTGTAAATATAAACACTTCCTTCTTGCCTTTATCCCCACTCCTCTATGTGCCAGATGTGAAGCCTTTATGTTATTATCTGGTAGACACCTAGTCTGAAGTAAGCACGTTACCAATAGACATGCCAGTCAAAGACAGTGCGTTAGATCGCCTCACGGCAGCAAATAAACAGCCGCTAACAACGTATGGCAGCTGTAGCAAGGATGTGAATTTAGATTTTCGTGATATCTGTCGTTGGTCTTTTGCAATAGTGGACATGCCAGAACCAATTTTAGGGGTAGATTTTCATTCGGTTGGTTCGACTCGAGAAAGGAGAAGAGATGGTAACTGGGCTCCTAGGAAATTTCAGAGAAATCGGATGCGGTTTGCTGCAAGTGACAGAGGTGGACCAGGGTACGGACATGGCAGCACAAACGCCAACACAGTGGCACATAACGCGGTTCACTACATAAACTCAGTGCCAGGTTCTCCAGTCTCTTTTAGTCCGAGGAGGCAGACACCAGACAGGCTCGCGGACGCAAAGGCCTAGTTCGAACGTATGTTCGAAAAAAGTGTCATACTAAGATCTGATAGGGCATGGGAGCAAGGTCCTCACGATTCTATCGACATCCAGCGCCCAATATTCGTGATTTTACGAATGTACTCATGGGAGCAAAATATTTCGGCTTCATAGATTGTCAAAAGGCATACCGTCAGATACGGGTTGCAGACGTTGACATACCGAACACAGCTGTCTTTACAACTTTAGGCCTCAAAAACGCGGCTGAAACGTGCGACGTTTCATTTAGTTTTAGTTATGTCATGTTCGGTAGATCATTTTTCTGATTATTTTATCGATATGATGTGGAACAAATCAGATTACAAGATATATATATATATATATATATATATATATATATATATATATATATTGTAACCTCCCCGCAGAAATATGTTAATAAAAAAATGAAAAATGAGCCAAGTGTAACCTCTCCACACGAAAAATGTTAAATATTAATGAAAATGTAAATTAGCCAAGTGTAACCTCGCCACAAAAAATAATAATTAAATGAATATTTCTAATATTGTAACCTCTGAACAAAATTGGCTCCCATTTATTGTCTGTGTGCAGAAATGCATTCACACTTAATATTCCCATAAAAATTCTTTTCTCATTTAATGTCAAGTTCGAAACAGAAATATTCCTAAACACCAAAAATAATAAAAAAAGTTTAGTAACCTGATAAATTTTATGAGGACAGCAGTGCTGCCCTTCGGCCCTGTATTCTGAATAAAAAAGCAAAAATTCTTACCTCAATAAAAACCGCAATTATATCTGCTCTTAATTTGGAATTTTTCGACACAGCTTCGTGCAATGCTGGCGTATATTTTTTTTCATTATTGGAAGGAATGATCATGCATTTGAAATATTCTTTAAATTGAAATGAATGCTTTTCTTTAAAAGAGTTGTTTTATATTATAAAATTATTATTGGGGCATTTTTTTGGAACAAATTAAATTACAATTAACATACATTATTAAATATGCGCAAGGCTGCTTCTTTACCTTCTACAACAATACTCATCCTCCAGAGTCCTGACCAGAGTCCCGAGCAGAGCACACAGCCGACGCACGCCGACTCCCGCCGACTCCCGCAGACTACACCAGACTACTACTGTCGACTGACCACTACTACTGTCGACTCGCGCGGTGAAGCGCAGACTAGCAACAGCTAACGATAAACTACTCTCTGGTCAGAGATTCTGTCATGCCTCGCCCATCGCCGGCAATGTATACGTCTTTCAGTATATATATATATATATATATATATATATATATATATATATATATATATATATGAATAGTGCTATTATTAAACTAACTGAAATTTTTAGTTCTACACATGCAACTACAGCTAGAGGTAATTTTTTTTACCAGTTCTGAAACAGAAACACGTCCATGGAGAAGAAGGAGTTGTCCAAAAGAAATGATTTTAAGCTAGATTTAAAACTTGATCTGCTACCTGCCCGACACTTTGTTGTTGGGCAAATGATCAAAGATTTTTGTTGCTGAATAATGTACTCCTTTTTGAGCAATTGACAGCTTTAATAACGGATAGGAAAGGTCATTTTTCCCTCTAGTGTTTTAGGTATGAGCATCACTGTTTTCCGGGAATTGAGATATATGTACTCTGATACCTAACTCCTTGAAAAGATGCCTACATGACGTCCTTGGGTGAACACCACTAATTATTCTCGCTACTCTAAAAAAATAAATGGCTCTGAGCACTATGGGACTCAACTGCTGTTGTCATAAGTCCCCTAGAACTTAGAACTACTTAAACCTAACTAACCTAAGGACAGCACACAACACCCAGCTATCACGAGGCAGAGAAAATCCCTGACCCCGCCGGGAATCGAACCCGGGAACCCGGGCGTAGGAAGCGAGAACGCTACCGCACGACCACGAGATGCGGGCTCGCTGCTCTCTTTTGTGCAATAAATACTTTATGTCTAAGTAGCGAGTTACCCCAGAAAACTATTCCATAAGACATTATTGAGGGGAAATATGCAAAGTACGTTAGGAGGCTGATCTGTTTATTACCACGACTAGCGATTATACGAATAGCGAAAGAAGCTGAACTTAGTTGTTTGAGAAGCTCAGTAATATGCTTTTTCCAGTTCAAGTTGTCTTCAACGTGAACACCCAAAAATTTGGAGAAATCTACTCTGTTAACTGAGCCCTGTTCATATGGTACATCAATTGTCGGTATGACTCTCTTCAGTGTATAGAACTGGATATAGTGAGTTTTTTGAAAATTAAGGGAGAGTCCATTTTCTGAGAAACACCTAATAATTCTTTGAAAGACATCCTTAACAGTATCTTCAGCTGCTTTTTCTAGAATGGGGTTTACTATAACACTCGCGTCATCTGCAAAAAGTACTAGTTCCGCTTGCTGAACGTTGTGTGAGAGGTCATTCACATGAATAAGGAACAGCGTTGATGAGGTGTTACGAGGGTTAGACTTCACCTTTGCTTATTCGCCGGTATACTGGTGTTTTCAGCGACAGAAAGTCTCTCTGAGGCGCAACTTAAAGCAGTTTTTGATAGATTCCGTATATACTGGATAATAATTAACAAAATACGTTCAACATGCGAAAAACTACGTGACGTACATGGGACACACAGTTTCAGCAGACGGCATCCGCCCGATGGAAGAGAAAGTAGAACCTCACAACAAGTACCGCGGCCGTCGAATTTGCAACAATTGCGTAAGTTCCTAGGTGTAAATTTTTACCGTGGACATCTGTCGCGAGCATCTGCTTTGCAAGCGCACAGGCGCTGACGGGTCCTAATGTCAATAAACATCAGAAGCTAGATTGGAGACCGTGCAGCCGGCCAGGGTGACCGAGTGGTTCTGGGCGCTACAGTCTGGAAACGCGCGACCGCTACGGTCGCAGATTCGAATCCTGCCTCGGGCATGGATGTGTGTGATGTCTTTAGGTTAGTTAGGTTTAAGTAGTTCTGAGTTCTAGGGGACTGATGACCTCAGAAGTTAAGTCCCATAGTGCTCAGAGCCATTTGAACCATTTTTGAACACCTTGCTTGCAGCAAGCAGCAAGAAAGAGGCGGTTCTACTGTCCCATTCAGAGAGACCTGCATAAATAGCTATAATAGTCGATGCAAGTCAGGTAGCCATTGGAGCAGCGTTACATGAGGGATCTGCTGGACACTGACACCCATTGGGGTTTTTCTCACAGAAATCCACGGACGCGCAAAGCAATCGGAGTGCTTACGTTCGAGAAATGTAACGGTATATGAGGCAGTAACGCACTTTCGGGCTTTTGTGGACGATAGACCGTTTATTAACAGATCACAAACCATTCACCTTTGCTTTCAGCAAGCGTACGGATGTTCTGTCACCTAGGCAGTTCGAACAGTTGGAATACATGAACCAGCTCAGCACCGACTTACGTCGTGCAAAAGGAGCGAAGAATATCGTAGCATACTATTTCTCAAGGTTCACAGCGATAACCAGTTCTGTAGATTAGGTGAGAATAGCAAGAGAGCAAAGAGAAGAGGCACAACTTCAGTTCTCCGGTAGAGCATCTCCATAGGGTTGAGACAGCGGAATACGTCAGGAAGGTGAGGCAGTTAAAATAGGGTGCGATGCCTCGGAGATCGAGACCTTTCGTGCCTGAACATTTACGGCGAAAGATATTTGAAAATATACATAATTTGGCTCATACAGGTATACGAGCAAGTATCAAGTTGCTGATGGAACGCTTTGTTTTGGCCTGGAGTTAGGAATGATTATCGAAGGTGGACACAGGCATATCCTGTCTGTCAACGTTGTAAGGTGGAACGTCATGTGAAGAAAACAGTGGCACACTTTGACGAACCATCTGGTCGTTTTGAACGCGTGCTCCTCGATGTCGTTGGCCCACTGCTGATGCCTAAGGCTACCGTTATCTGCTGACAGCAGTTGACAGGTTTACGAGGCGGGACGTATCAGCGAAGACTGTCAGTCGAATTTCCTTAGCGACATAGGTGCTTTTATTAAACTAGCGAACATTTGCGGGTTCTAGTGTCACCGTACAACAAGTTATCATCCGGAAAGTAACGGAATGGTGAAACGATGACACAGAACACTTAAAGCTGCATTGATGTGAAATGGTGGCAGTTGGTGTACAGCATTGCCACTGGTGTTATTGGGCCTGCGTACTGTTTTCAAACCAGACCTAGGGGCTCCACGGCGGATCTTGTGTACGTAGAAACCTTGCGCTTCCCCGATGATGATGATGATGATGATGATGTTTGGTTTGTTGGGCGCTCAACTGCGTGGTTATCAGCGCCCGTACAATTACCCAATCTTTGCTCAGTCCAATTTCACCACTTTCCTGGATGATGATGAAATGATGAGGACAACACAAACACCCAGTCATCTCAAGACAGGTGAAAATCCCTGACCCCGCCGGGAATCGAACCCGGGACCCCGTGCTCGGGAAGCGAGAACGCTACCGCGAGACCACGAGCGGCGGACTTTCCCCGATGAGTTCTTTGATGAGCGTAAGAGCGAAACTGAGCTATCGTATTTATTAAAGAGGGTTAAAGAACAGCTGGCTAACCTCGGCCCACAACCGTCGAAATGGCATGGCGAAATTCCGTCATTTGTGCACCGAGAGTTAAACAAGTGTTTGCATGTGATGTTACGAACCGGCGCAGGAAGAACCCACTGCAGCCACTGTACATTGGACCTTATAGAGTACTGCAACGTAACGCACACACAATGAAGCTCCAGATTCACGATAAACCGGTTACTGAGTCAGCCGATCGAATGAAACATGTTCGGTTATTGCCGGAAGACTTAATTCAGGAAAACGTACAAGACTTGCAGAGGAATATGGTGCCACAACGGCAGCAACATCTTCCGGAGCAGCAGATAAATCGAATGTAGTGGAAGATACAGCGGCGGAAGAACAAGACACATGTTCAGTGATATACAGAAGGTCGGGTCTAAAGGTGCGATACAAGTTTCTACACATACCTGGAGCTCTGTTCTACAGGGACGGGGCTGTGTGAGAGCGGGAAGATACACAAAATAGATAAACAGTTACGTACTGTGCAGCAGTCGGCGGCAAAGACGTTATTTATTTGACGGCTGTTTCTCTTTTGCCTTTGTTCTATGGAGTTAGAATGTTCCGTTGTTGATTAAAACTATGTAAGAAGGGGAACAGGCAGGCTAGATATTTTTAGATTTCCGGGAAACATTTGACATGGTGCACCATTGCAGGCTGTTAACGAAGGTACGAGCATATGGAATAAGTTCACAGATACGTGAGGAGGTCGAAGACTTCTTAAATAATACAACCGAGTATGTTGTCCTCGACAGCGAGTTTTCATCAAAGACAAGGGTATTGTAGGAGTACCCGTGGTCTAGGGGTAGCGTCTTTGATTCATAATCAAAACGTTTTCGGTTCCGGGTTCGATCCCCGCAACTGCCTCAATTTTGATAAATAATCAGCATTGGCGACCGAAGACTTCCGGCATCAGAAGTCAGCCTCATTCTGCCAACGGCCTTGTCAAAGAGGGCGGAGGAGCGGATAGAGGTTCAGGGCACTCTCTTGTCCTAGGGGTGGGAAATTGCCCCTAAAGGCAGAAGAATCAGCAATGATCAACGACATGAGGATGCAGAAGGCAACGGACACCACTGCATTAAAGACACGTAACGTTTATCCACAGGACATGTGGTCTGTAATTGAAGAAGTGTCATGATGATCTCTCCATTGGCAAAAGTTTCCGCAATAGTCCCCCATTCGGATCTCCAGGAGGGGACTGCCAAGGGGGAGGTTACCATGAGAAAAAGATTGAATAACCTACGAAAGGATAACGTTCTACGAGTCGGGGCGTGGAATGTCAGAAGCTTGAACGTGGTAGGGAAACTAGAAAATCTGAAAAGGGAAATGCAAAGGCTCAATCTAGATATAGTAGGGGTCAGTGAAGTGAAGTGGAAGGAAGACCAGGATTTCTGGTCAGATGAGTATCGGGTAATATCAACAGCAGCAGAAAATGGTATAACAGGTGTAGGATTCGTTATGAGTAGGAAGGTAGGGCAGAGGGTGTGTTACTGTGAACAGTTCAGTGACCGGGTTGTTCTAATTAGAATCGACAGCAGACCAACACCGACAACGATAGTTCAGGTATACGTGCCGACGTCGCAAGCTGAAGATGAACAGATAGAGAAAGTGTATGAGGATATTGAAAGGGTAATGCAGTATGTAAAGGGGGACGAAAATCTAATAGTCATGGGCGACTGGAATGCAGTTGTAGGGGAAGGAGTAGAAGAAAAGGTTACAGGAGAATATGGGCTTGTGACAAGGAATGAAAGACGAGAAAGACTAATTGAGTTCTGTAACAAGGTCAGACAGAGATTCCGAAATCAGATACTGGATTGTAAGGCGTACCCAGGGGCAGATATAGACTCAGATCACAATATAGTAGTGATGAAGAGTAGGCTGAAGTTCAAGACATTAGTCAGGAAGAATCAATACGCAAAGAAGTGGGATATGGAAGTACTGAGGAATGTCGAGATGCATTTGAAGTTCTCTAACGCTGTAGATACAGCAATAAGGAATAGCGCAGTAGGCAGTACAGTTGAAGAGGAATGGACATCTCTAAAAAGAGCCATCACGGAAGTTGGGAAGGAAAACAGAGGTACAAAGAAGGTAGCTGCGAAGAAAGCATGGGTAACAGAATAAATACTTCAGTTGATTGATGAAAGGAGGAAGTACAAACATGTTCAGGGAAAACCAGGAATACAGAAATACAAGACGCTGAGGAATGAAATAAATAGGAAGTGCAGGGAAGCTAAGACGAAATGGCTGCAGGAAGAATGTGAAGACATCGAAAAAGATATGATTGTCGGAAGGACAGACTCAGCATACAGGAAAGTCAAAACAACCTTTGGTAACATTAAAAGCAACGGTGGTAACATTAAGAGTGCAACGGGAATTCCACTGTTAAATGCAGAGGAGAGAGCAGGTAGGTGGAAAGTATACATTGAAAGCCTCTATGAGGGTGAAGATTTGTCTGATGTGATAGAAGAAGAAACAGGAGTCGATTTAGAAGAGATAGGGGATCCAGTATTAGAATCTGAATTTAAAAAAGCTTTGGAGGACTTACGGTCAAATAAGGCAGAAGGGATAGATAACATTCCATCAGAATTTCTAAAATCATTGGGTGAAGTGGCAACAAAGCTACTATTCACGTTGGTGTGTAGAATATATGAGTCTGGCGATATACCATCTGACTTTCTGAAAAGCATCATCCACACAATTCCGAAGACGGCAAGAGCTGACAAATTGTAACCTCCCCACACAAATCATAATAAAAATGAAAATGAACCATGAACCAAGTGTAACCTGTCCTCGGAAATAAGAATTAAATGAATTTTAAATATTGTAACCTCGCAACAAAATTGGCTCCCATTTATAATGTCTGTGCAGAAATGCATTCACATTTAATGTTCCCACAAAATTCTTTTCTCATTTAATGTTATGTTCGAAACAGAAAAATTCCTAAACCCAAAAATTATAAAAAAGGAAAATTCAGTAACCTGGTAAATTTTATGACGACAGCAGCGCTGCGCCACGGCCTTGTATTCTGAATAAAAAATGCCAATATAGCGAATATATCTGCTCTTACCTAAAAAAATTTCGGCACAGCTCCGTGCAATGCTAGCCTATGCTTTGTGACTCGTGAAGGGAATTAATTATTCATTGCATAAAATCTTTAAATTGAAATGAATGCTTTTTTTAAAAAAATTACTTTATATTATAAAAATTATTATTGGGGCATTTTTTGAAAGAAATTCGATGACAGTTAACATACATTACTAGATATGCGCAAGGCTGCTTCTTTACCTTCTACAATAATACCCATCCTTCAGAGTCCCGACCAGAGCAGACTGCCGACACGCGCAGACACGCGCCGACTACTGCCAACTCACGCAGACTACTGTCGACTCACGCAGACTACTGTCGACTCGCGACAAGCAACAACTAACTACATACTGCTCTCTGGTCAGAGACTCTCCTAAGTCTTGCCTGTTGCAGGCAGCGCATACATCGCATACCTCTTACATAACCCTCCATTGGGGGGGGGGGGGGGAATTTGGCAGCGATGGTGAGTCAATTGGACTTGCCATGAGCAACAAATTTTTCTTAATTAACTAAGTTTAGAATCACAGAATAAATATATATATATATATATATATATATATATAGGTGCAGAACATGAAATAAAATATAGTGCACATGCACTGAGTACAGAACATATCAAGCAATAACAAAATGTATACACAATGAGTACAAAACATATTAACAAATGGCAAAAGTGCACACGCACTGTAGTACAGAACATATCAGGAAATCACAAAATGTATATGCAATGAATACAAATCATATTAACAAATGACATAAGTGCACAAGCACTATAGTTTTTTTTACTATGTTTTTTTACTATTTAACAAGAACTAGGATAGGAAAGAGAAGGATTGCATCGTGGTTGTAGCACATTAGGTTGCACGCAGCTGCACTGAAAGTCCATATCTTTCTACAGAAGCACAACACCAAGTGAGACAATCTGAAGTTCTTTTCCTTGAAGTATTAATCAGTGTAGCCAAGACACTGACATGTCGTAGTAATATTCCATGTTATGGTTTTGGTAGTACATTAGGTACACCAAACCGTGGGACCATAATAACATCTGCATCGCTCAAGGTGGTGGACAGCATGTCGTGTCAACACCACGTTCTTGTAAGGTACACCAACGTAGAATTAGTGCAAAAACCAAATATAGTGCTCCATGAGCATGAGGATAGACAGGACAAACGGATATAGCAGTAATTTCTGGTAATTAGGTCAGAAGGTGAAGGACATTAAGTCTTATGCCAGTCACCATTGATAATTACTAGTCTATCAACTGAGCTGATTAATTAGTGGCACTCATCGCCCAGTTACTGAACATTTCTGTACCATGTATGAAGTATTACAGAATAACGTTCATAAGTTATCTGTTTACAGAGAACATTGGCACTCATTGACCAGTTACAAACCATCAGAAGTCATCAATCAAAACAGGAGCTAATGTGTGTAGCATCAAGCTACTAGTATTCATATATATATATATAGCATAAAAGTGACATAATACTAATTTAAAATATAAGAAACAGTGGCATTCGTTGGCCAGCAAGTATTGAGTATTACAAAACATTTTTCCTCATTCAAGTGACATATGACATATTTAAAAATAATTATTTGCACTCAGTGGCCAGTTACAAACCATCAGAAGTCATCATTCTAAACAGGAGTCAAAGAGTGTAGCATAAAGCTACTGGTATTCATATATATAGCATGTAAGTGACATAATATAAATTTAAAATATAAAAAACTTTGGCATTCATTGGCCAGCAAGTATTGAATATTACAAAACATTTTTCATCATTCAAGTGACATATGACATATTTAAAAATGAAACACTCTGTAACTATTACTCAAAGTCTGTGATTAGAAAACATCATTCAGTATTACTCATAACTCTTTTAAACAAGTAGCAACATTTGGGACTGGTAATACATTTTTTTTGTGCTAGCAATGCATTGCGTTGGGATCGATAATTAATTGCTGGGGCATAACAACATTTGCTTTTGACTTATTGCTGCAAATGAAGATGGGTAATGTCATTCGTCATGAGTCAGCTGTAGCAAGGTTATGAAACATATAGAGTATATGAGATCACATTCATGAATGACACACACAAATGGGAAAAAAAATGCAAGGTTAATGACCAACTGCTCATAGCACATTAATTTCATGAATAATTTCTCCTGCAAAAAATACAAAATGGATTATTAAGCTGAAAGAAGAAACGCATATTATGCTGAAAAGTAGTGAACTTCGAATTAACAGGTAATGAAATGTGTATTAAATATATATGTTCTCTAGCTGTCCTTTCCAAAACCTTCAGTCATCATACTATGTGACATAAGACATACTGTCAAAAAGAACTGCAACAAATACCTAAATAACTACATAGCATTTCTTAACTAACAGTAAATATATAAACTTCATCATTACTTTCATCTGCAAAGAAAAACTTCATTATCCATATCATCATAACTCCATTAATATCATCACCTGTAAAGAAAAACTTCATTATCCATATTAGAATATTCTGCATCACTATTCATCATCATTCATTATCCATATTAGAATATTCTGCATCACTATTCATCATCATTCATTATCATCTGCAAAAAAGTCACTTCATTATTCATTATACATCTATTCATAGTATAGAGTTCCTTATTTCTAGCATATTTCATCATTAAAACTAAGATGTGTAGTTCTGTCTGACAGTCTGCATCAGTCACCTCGTATTCTGAAAGAAAAAATTAGTTAAGACTGCTATTATACGATGTTATAGTATATTCTTGTTAATGCTTGTTAATTCTGATCCATTTACTCTTCGTGACGAGGTATTGTATCTTCATTCGTTCATTCCGAAAGTGAAATTCCCATAATTACTTCTTTTACACGTTATTTCTCTCTGAAAATGATGAACAATAATTAATGTCTTGCATTTAAATCATATACCCATTAAATAAAAGCTGGTTTCTAGTGATATAATTAAGCATAAAGCATAGCATGACACAAAACGTAATATGTCAAAAAACATAGACAGTGTTCAGGTGTAAAAATGTACACAGAGTATCACAATGTAGCAGCAAAAAAATGTAAAATAGTCACGATGTTGAGTTATCATAAGGCAAAATGTCAAAGTCAATTGGTGTTTGTTATATCTTAAGTATTTCATAGTGCATACAAACAAAACAGTAAAACAATCATACATACATGAAAAATGGAAAATGTGCACGGTCTAATGTGTAACAACAAGAAATGCCTCTCTTTGTTCAGCTTGTATGTTGTGTAGTTGATAGAGGCGAGAGTTGAAGACTTTAATGGAGAAAGAATTTGATGAAATTAATATGTCACTAGATAGAATCGCATAATTGGTCATAAAATATGTAAGTTTATCTGGAAAAATGTGCACGGTCTGATGTGTAACGACAAGAAAAGCGACCTGCTAACCTTACCTTGTCGGGCACTTGCCAAGAAATAATATGATAATCATCAGTAAGTAGTCACATAAATATAATTGCATAGGTGGTCATAAAAAATCAGGAAATGGCATTACAGTCTGATAAATCATAAAGTATGTTCATTCAATAAAGTGTTTGATGTTGGAGATATGGTGATTCCCTTTAATTGTTCTGTTTCTCAAAGTTTCGACGTGTACTACATTGGGGTGAGCAATGCTGCGAATTCAATATGGACCTGCATATAGAAGCTCAAATTTACTACATCTACTTTTTCCTCTATTAGATAAATAATGTGTGCGTACTAATATCTTCTGTCCAATGTGAAAGTCATGACGTGTACAAACCTGTTTTTGCTGTCTTCTTCGGCGCTCTGCGGCACGTTTGATGTTGTTCAGCGCAATGTCAATTATTTCATGGTGTCGTAGTCGAAGAGATGTAGGAAAGGTTACTAATTCTTTAATTTTGTTAGGTAGTTCAACATTTTTCAGTATAACAGTCGGAGATAGCATAGTAGATTCATTTGGTATGGAATTAATTACATCCTGGAATGAGTATATGTGTGTGTCCCAATCAATATGTTTTTTTATGGCAGTATATTCTACACAGTTTACCAATTTCTTTCATTAATCGTTCACAAGGGTTCGAAGAAGCATGGTACCTGGATAAATAGATCGGAGAAATGTTTCTAGCTCGTAACATACGCCTCCATATAGCAGATCGAAACTGTGATCCATTGTCGGAAATTACTTTCAATACATGCCCTACATGAAATAGAAAGTGTTTTACAAATGGTTTCGAAACAGTTTTAGCAGTAGCTTTGCGTAACGGAGTGAAGGTAACAAATTTTGAAGTGAGTTCAACAGCGACGAAGATGTAGCAAAAACCTTTATTAGTTCTGGGCATCGGACCAAAAATGTCTACAGCGGCCATGTGTTTCAATTTAACAGGTACAATGGGATGTAATGGAGGAATATGTGAAGTCGTATCTGACTTAGCTTTCTGGCAGATTTTACATGACGCTAAAACTCGTCGAATACGTTTCTCCATGTTGGTAAAATAACAGTTCTGTCTCAGTATAAGAAAACATTTTCTGGCTCCGTAGTGTGCGTAACTTAAAGAGTATACCAAATTAATTTGTTAACAAGTTCGTCAGGAATGCATAATAACCAATTGTTGCTCTCAGGGTGAGAGCGGCGAAATAGAATGTCATTGCGTACAGTGTAATGGTTTCTAATGGTAACATTATTCCTATCTTGCCAAAGGTGTTTAATCTCTTTCCATACGCTGTCTTTACTCTGCTCTTGTGCTATGTCTTGTAATGACGACGAAATGAAATTTTCAAATGCAACTTGTTGAATGTACATGACGCTGAAATTTGCTTTGCAGAAGTTGGTTGCGATGTTTTGCTGATTGTTGCTGAGAGAACGGGATAGTGCGTCTGCTACAATATTTTGTGTACCGGGAATGCGAACAATTGTAAAATTAAATTCTTGTAAATAAAGTTTCCATCTACTTAATCTGTCGTGTGTAAATTTATCGGAAAGTAAAAACTGTATCGGTCTATGGTCTCTATAAACGGTCGTATGTCTTCCATAAAGAAAATGCCGAAATCTCGTAAATGCCCATACAACACATAATGTTTCAAGTTCTGTAACAGAATAATTGCGTTCAGCAGGTGACAGAATGCGACTCGCAAAGGCGATGTTTTTAATTACTGTACAACCATCTTCTTCAATTTCCTGAAAAATGTGTACGCCTAAAGCGGTGTTAGAACTGTCGGTGGCAATGGAAAAATTTCTAGTAAGATCTGGATGTGATAAAAGTGATGCATTCAGAAGAGCTTCTTTCAGGTTCATAAATTCAGAATGTACTTGCTTATCCCAGGACCGAATAGTGTTTTTGCCTGTCAATTGACATAATCTAGGGGTGTCTAAAGCAGAGTAATGAATAAATTTACGAAAAAAGTTAATTAAACCCAAAAAAATGCGTAGTTGTTTATTCGTCGTAGGAACAGTAATGTCAAGTAAAGCTTGAAGTTTTTCCGGGTCAGGCGCAATGCCCTCTGCTGAAATTACATGTCCAAGAAATTTTATAGAAGTTTTGCCAAAGTGCGATTTACTGAGATTAACTGTGAGTCCTTGTGCACGAAAAGTTCGTAACAGTTGTTCAAGAATCAGATTGTGTTCAGACCAGTTAGCTTCTGCAATAAGAATGTCGTCTACATACGTTGTGATTCTGTCTTTAAGTTCTGTCGGAAATATTGTATTCAAACCGCGAATAAATGCTGCTGAAGAAATAATTAAACCGAAGGGTAAGTTACAAAATTGATAACAGTCACCAAAACAAAGAAAAGCTGTGTACTTTCTGCGTCCGCATGGAGTTGAATTTGCCAAAATCCCGATTTCAAATCTAATGTGGAATAAACAGCAGTACCATGAAATTTCTGTAGAAGTTCTTCTAGTGTCTGTGGGCGATCCGTTTCATTAATAATAATGTCGTTGATGTGACGCGAATCAAGTACGAAGCGAAGTGAACCATCCTTTTTCTTAACAATATGGAGCGGGTTTATGTACGGACTAACTGCCGGTTCCATAATTCCTTGGTCAAGCATAGCTTGCAATTCTTTCTTAACTTGTTCTCTGTGAATATACGGAATGGGATAATGTTTGGCTTTAAATGTGTCGTGCTGTTTAACTTGAAATTCATACATAAAACCGGACTTAGTACCAGGGACGTTGTCAAAAACTGGAGCTTGCTGTAAAAGAATTTTGCGTAGTTGCATGCGTTCGTCGTCTGTATTTGCACTGCTCTGTTCAACTTTATCTGAAATCATTTGTATAACGTCATAGTCGGCTTCGTCTGGAGTATTATACACTCCTGGAAATGGAAAAAAAGAACACATTGACACCAGTGTGTCAGACCCACCATACTTGCTCCGGACACTGCGAGAGGGCTGTACAAGCAATGATCACACGCACGGCACAGCGGACACACCAGGAACCGCGGTGTTGGCCGTCGAATGGCTTAGCTGCGCAGCATTTGTGCACCGCCGCCGTCAGTGTCAGCCAGTTTGCCGTGGCATACGGAGCTCCATCGCAGTCTTTAACACTGGTAGCATGCCGCGACAGCGTGGACGTGAACCGTATGTGCAGTTGACGGACTTTGAGCGAGGGCGTATAGTGGGCATACGGGAGGCCGGGTGGACGTACCGCCGAATTGCTCAACACGTGGGGCGTGAGGTCTCCACAGTACATCGATGTTGTCGCCAGTGGTCGGCGGAAGGTGCACGTGCCCGTCGACCTGGGACCGGACCGCAGCGACGCACGGATGCACGCCAAGACCGTAGGATCCTACGCAGTGCCGTAGGGGACCGCACCGCCACTTCCCAGCAAATTAGGGACACTGTTGCTCCTGGGGTATCGGCGAGGACCATTCGCAACCGTCTCCATGAAGCTGGGCTACGGTCCCGCACACCGTTAGGCCGTCTTCCGCTCACGCCCCAACATCGTGCAGCCCGCCTCCAGTGGTGTCGCGACAGGCGTGAATGGAGGGACGAATGGAGACGTGTCGTCTTCAGCGATGAGAGTCGCTTCTACCTTGGTGCCAATGATGGTCGTATGCGTGTTTGGCGCCGTGCAGGTGAGCGCCACAATCAGGACTGCATACGACCGAGGCACACAGGGCCAACACCCGGCATCGTGGTGTGGGGAGCGATCTCCTACACTGGCCGTACACCACTGGTGATCGTCGAGGGGACACTGAATAGTGCACGGTACATCCAAACCGTCATCGAACCCATCGTTCTATCATTCCTAGACCGGCAAGGGAACTTGCTGTTCCAACAGGACAATGCACGTCCGCATGTATCCCGTGGCACCCAATGTGCTCTAGAAGGTGTAAGTCAACTACCCTGGCCAGCAAGATCTCCGGATCTGTCCCCCATTGAGCATGTTTGGGACTGGATGAAGCGTCGTCTCACGCGGTCTGCACGTCCAGCACGAACGCTGGTCCAACTGAGGCGCCAGGTGGAAATGGCATGGCAAGCCGTTCCACAGGACTACATCCAGCATCTCTACGATCGTCTCCATGGGAGAATAGCAGCCTGCATTGCTGCGAAAGGTGGATATACACTGTACTAGTGCCGACATTGTGCATGCTCTGTTGCCTGTGTCTATGTGCCTGTGGTTCTGTCAGTGTGATCATGTGATGTATCTGACCCCAGGAATGTGTCAATAAAGTTTCCCCTTCCTGGGACAATGAATTCACGGTGTTCTTATTTCAATTTCCAGGAGTGTAGTTGTGTACGTACGTATCTGTGAACAATGTGGAATGACAGTCTATGTTTCGTGATGCGGGAATAACCTCTGTACAATTAATGTTTGTTCTTCTGCAGATAAAGAGTGCTGAAATTCTAAAGCCAGTTGTACATTTTCATCCTTTAACATTAAATAGGAGTTTTGAAAGTCAATAATTGCGTCGTGTTGTACCAGAAAATTCGTACCTAAAATAACGTCTGTCGTCATTAAGGGACAATCCAAAAATTTGAGTGAAATGTATGACCTGCAATACAAAATGATAAATGTGTTTACATCTACTCCTTTACCAGATAATGCTCCTTTTACTTTCGTTTTGCCTAATGATAACGTAGGATAGGTATTTTCTTTGTTGCACTCGTTGAAAGTTTCCTCATTTATAACTGACATAGGAGATCCAGAATCGATTACTGCTGAAAATTTCGATGATCCAATTTTTACTTCGATGAGAGGGTGTGAAATGGTTTTTTTGAATAACTGGTCTTTCCTGCAAGAGAGTGCCTCGGATGTCGTCAAAAGTAATAACATTTTCGTGAACAAGATTCTCTGTGTCAAAAGTATTGCTTGCGTTACTGGAAGATGCAACCTGTACTGTATTTAGTCAAATTCTATCTGACGTGCTATTATCTACGGAAGGGTGCTGTGGCATTTCCACTATTTGTACTGTTCTGTTATTTCTTCCTGACGTATTACGTTCGGGATGATACCTACTGTCTGGTTCATTCATGATAATATGTTGTTGCGGATGATTTTGCTGTTGGTAAGACCGACTGTTATTAAACGTACGCTGAAAATTGTGCTCACTACTTTGACGTCTGTCTTGATAGTCATTTCTTTACGGTGCATTGCGATAGGAATTGAAATAGTGTGTTTTCTGTACGTACTGATTCCCTTGTTGCTGTGCGTTACTATTTGTTGGGGCCGACGCTATACGCGTACGCGGCGAAACATTAAAGCTTGGTTGACCTTGCAGACTGCATTGTTGGTTAGGTATGCTAACCGGCTGGCTTTCATGCTGTTGCGGTGAAAAACGTCTATTGTTACCAAATGTGGTTCCTGTTGCTGATAATTTTGACGATTGTTGAAAATGTTGTACATACTGATGATTACAATTTTATGTTATTTAAATTACGGCGGTAGTTGTCATTTCAGGAGTGTCTAAAGAGAACTGTCACTTTCGGTAAAATTTGTCATATCACGTTTTCTTTACACGTTTCTAATTCTAGATAGATCGATAGTTAAACAGCTACTTTGATACATATAAAGGATAGTAGAAGAGAAGGCAGCAGTGCAGAAAACTAAAGATGAAACAGGACTACTACAGCTCGGGGCCCTGTGCACGCTACAGCACATATTCATTAAAGCGTAATGAATCCCCTGAGGTCTATTACGCGCTGCAAATAAATTTTAGCTTCTGCGTTACGGGCAATGCCGGTGACAATTCAAAAGCAAGTTGTTGTATCTAGTCCAATGCTAGTTTCTGCATTACAAGAAATGCCGGTGAAAATTCAAATACAAATTGTCGTATCCAGTCGAATGCGTGTACTTGTGCTCTGTTATTTTTAAATACTTGAGATTTTTTTACGGATAAAAATTGCTTGTAATCAACGTTATCGTCCCTGAATGTGTAAACAGGTTTAGGATTGCATGAGAATCTGTTTGTCTGTGTCACTTCGGATTATAAGTAGCGTGGTCTCTGTAAATTACCTAAGTTACACTGGCTGTGTGAGTATGACAAATGTTCGGAATGTGGCGTATGCTGTGACGTGTTATTGACTGAAACATTTTTCATCTCTGTCACTTCTTGCTGTAAAGTTGACAATTTTCTACGTAATGTATTATTAGACAAATCTATCTCACTGATCGTCTGCTGTAAATTTTGGAACTCAGGTGTTTGATTAAACGAAATCGGAGAAGTATCGTCTGATTTGCTGTCATTATTACTTTCAATAACATCAATACGACTGGCCAATTAATCATATTTTTCAGTCAGTATTTTTACCTGATCATCGTTTTTAGTGTCACAAGTATTAATTTGTTTTTGTATTTTACGTGTGGCTTCGTTCAATTTTTTAATGTCTGCTTTGATGACATCGGAATCCTGTATTAATTCTAATTGTTCAAGTCTGTCGGTCACTGTCTGAAAGTCTACTGTATGTGTATCTGTTCTTGATTTAAGATCGGAAATTTCATCACGCAATTCGGTATTCAACTGTTTGATGGTATTAATTTCGTCTGATACTTTAGCAATATTGTTGTCTACGTATGTTTTTGCTTTCGTAAACAATTTACGCTTATCTTCCTTTCTCTATGCAGTAATTGTTTCCATGACTTGTCGCTTTACTTTATTCTGTTTCTGTATAAATTTACGGTATCGCATTTCACTGTTTTGTAGGTGGTGATTAAAGCGTTCGTCAATTTGGCTGTTCTGTTGGTCAAATTTCGCGTCAACCTTTGCATCCAGTGTGCGCGAAAGTTCTGCTGACATTAATTTAAACTCCTCGCGTAACTGTGTTGTGTTTTCAGAGCATTGTTTAGCGACTGCACCAATTTCGTCTCTAAGTGATTCTGTTGTAACTGCTTGCGTATTCCTTAATTCTTGAGCAACAGATCTAATTTCTTCACCACTTTTCCTAGCACACGCCTTAATTTCCTCGCGTAATTGTTCCTTAGTATCATGACATTGCGCGGCAATGGCTGTAATCTATTCACTAAGCTGTCTGGAATTGTTGTCTAATTTTTCATTAAGGTTGTCATGCTTTTCATTAAGTTGTTTGTTCTGTTCATTAAGTTGTTTGTGATTGTTGTCATGTTCTTTCTTAAACTGTAGCAATACTGCCATAATTTGATCCCAGCCAAAATTAGCGTCTCTATTTTCTATGCTGTGTGTTGGTGTATCTGTATTCGTCACGTTTTCTGTAATCATTTGGTCATTCTGTAATTCTTGAAAAGGTTTCCCAATGGGATGTGGACTGTTAGTCACTACCTCGGAATCAAATAAATCTGTCGTATTTTGAGTACACTGTTCATTTTCGTTAGAAAAATTTATCTGTTCACAATTCAAATTTTGCAAATCGGGCGTGTCGAACTGGACAGCGTTCATTGTAACAGCACGTCCCGCGTCATCAATTGTCGTTAAATTAACAGAGGACACAATTGAATTTGTTTGCTCATCATTAGCATTAAAATCATTACTAGTGATCAGAACGCACTGATTGTCTGTAAATGGAGGACTATCATTAAGACACTGAATGTCGCAAGTATTATCAGTCAAATTATTAGAGACGGCTATTTCACTCATTACACATCGCGATGTACTGTTAACGGTTTTTTGCGGCATTTTCACAAATCAAAATTAAGCACAAATGAAACAAGGACAATGAAAAATGCAACAAACACAATTACAACAAAGAGCTACAAATTGCCGATGATCTGTGAAAGAAAGAGTGGCAAATTAGTAAATGCATTGCGCCAGATGCAAACTACGTTTAAGTAACTAAGAGCAGATATATGACTACTTCTCAGAAGATTCACAAAGAAATACGATCCTGGCCGGATGTCGCCAAGTGTAACCTCCCCACACAAATCATAATAAAAATGAAAATGAACCATGAACCATGTGTAACCTCCCCTCGGAAACAAGAATTAAATGAATTTTAAATATTGTAACCCCGGAACAAAATTGGCTCCCATTTATAATCTCTGTGCAGAAATGCATTCACATTTAATGTTCCCACAAAATTCTTTTCTCATTTAATGTTAAGTTCGAAACAGAAAAATTCCTAAACCCAACAATTATAAAAAAGGTAAATTCAGTAACCTGGTAAATTTTATGACGACAGCAGCGCTGCGCCACGGCCCTGTATTCTGAATAAAACAAGCAAAAATTCTTACCTCAATAAAAACTGCGAATATATCTGCTCTTACCTAAAAAATTTTCGGCTCAGCTCCGTGCAATGCTAGCCTATGCTTTGTGATCCATGAAAGGAATTAATTATTCATTGGATAAAATCTTTAAATTGAAATGAATGCTTTTTTTAAAAAAAATTACTTTATATTATAAAAATTATTACTGGGACATTTTTTGAAAGAAATTCGATGACAGTTAACATACATTATTAGATTTGCGCAAGGCTGCTTCTTTACCTTCTACATTAATACCCATCCTCCAGAGTGCCTACCAGAGCAGACTGCCGACACGCGCAGACACGCGCCGACTACTGCCGACTCACGCAGACTACTGTCGACTACTGCCGACTAATGGCGACTAGCGACAACTAACTACATACTGCTCTCTGGTCAGAGACTCACCTAAGTCTTGCCTGTTGCAGGCAGCGCATACATCGCATATCTCTGACAAAGTGCGAGAATTATCGCACAATCAGCTTAACAGCTCATGCATAGAAGTTGCTCACAAGAATAATATACAGAAGAATGGAAAAGAAAGTTGAGAATGCGCTAGGTGACGATCAGTTTGGCTTTAGGAAAAGTAAAGGGACGAGAGAGGCAATTCTGACGTTACGGCTAATAATGGAAGCAAGGCTAAAATGGTGCAAGCTATTCGAGATTCTGAATAAAGTAGGGGTAAGCTATAGGGGGAGACGGGTCATATACGATATGTACAACAACCAAGAGGGAATAATAAGAGTGGACGATCAAGAACGAAGTGCTCGTATTAAGAAGGGTGTAAGACAAGGCTGTAGCCTTTCGCCCCTACTATTCAATCTGTACATCGAGGAAGCAATGATGTAAATAAAAGAAAGGTTCAGGAGTGGAATTAAAATACAAGGTGAAAGGATATCAATGATACGATTCGCTGATGACATTGCCATCCTGAGTGAAAGTGAAGAAGAATTAAATGATCTGCTGAACGGAATGAACAGTCTAATGAGTACACAGTATGGTTTGAGAGTAAATCGGAGAAAGACGAAGGTAATGAGAAGTAGTAGAAATGAGAACAGCGAGAAACTTAACATCAGGATTGACGGTCACGAAGTCAATGAAGTTAAGGAATTCTGCTACCTAGGCAGTAAAATAACCAATGATGGACGGAGCAAGGAGGACATCAAAAGCAGACTCGCTATGGCAAAAAAGGCATTTCTGGCCAAGAGAAGTCTACTAATATCAAATACCGGCCTTAATTTGAGGAAGAAATTTCTGAGGATGTACGTCTGGAGTACAGCATTGTATGGTAGTGAAACATGGACTGTGGGAAAACCGGAACAGAAGAGAATCGAAGCATTTGAGATGTGGTGCTATAGACGAATGTTGAAAATTAGGTGGACTGATAAGGTAAGGAATGAGGAGGTTCTATGCAGAATCGGAGAGGAAAGGAATATGTGGAAAACACTGATAATGAGAAGGGACAGGATGATAGGACGTCTGCTAAGACATGAGGGAATGACTTCCATGGTACTAGAGGGAGCTGTAGAGGGCAAAAACTGTAGAGGAAGACAGAGATTGGAATACGTCAAGCAAATAATTGAGGATGTAGGTTGCAAGTGCTACTCTGAGATGAAGAGGTTAGCACAGGAAAGGAATTCGTGGCGGGCCGCCGCATCAAACCAGTCTGTAGACTTATGACCAAAAAAAAAAAAAAAAAAAGAAAAGAAAAGAAACCCAGGGAAGTGTGATAGGGCCGCTGTTGTTATCTATACGCATAAATGATTTGGCTAACATAGTGGGGAGCAATATGCGGTTGTTTGCTGATGATGCCGTGGTATACGGTAATGTGTCGAAATTGAGAGATTGTAGAAAGCTGCAAGACGATTTAGACAAATTCCAGTTGGTCTAATGAATGGCAGCTAGCCGCAAACGTAGAAAATGGAAGTCAATGCGAATGAGTAAGAGATCAAACTTGTAATGCTCGGATATAGTATTTCTAGTGACCTGCTTGACCCTGTCAAGTCTTTTAAATATCTGGCCATAACGTTGCACAACGATATGAGGTGGAACGAGGATGTGAGAAAATTTAGAGAACCGGCAAGCTGACTTCCGAACGACCCTACTGCCGCCAACATACATTGCCACGAAGATGGGATACGAGAAATTAGGGCTCATTCGGCGGCATACAGACAGTCGTTTTTTCCTTCGCTCTATTTGCGAGTGGAACAGGAAGGGATATAAAAGTAGTGGTACGGGGTGCCCTCCGCCACGCACCGTACCGTGACTTGCAGATATCTGTGTAGATGTAGATGTGCATGTAGATTAGTCGCTTTTATTTTTGAGCGGAAAAAGAAATAAAGTTGCATGTTTTCGCATGTGCGTATAAGAAGTTTAATATGATGTTGCGTAGCGGCCATAACAGGTTATTTTAACTACTGCATTAAAACCAATTAATATTTGACAGCGTAGATGCAGGAACAGATTCCTTAGCTTTAATACAGAAAACAAACTAAAACTATACTCCTCATAAGGGTTTTCACTATTACTGATATAACAGCAGACTTCAAGGTACACTTTTATGCTTATATTAGTTTATGGATTTTATCATAACAGTTAACTGTAAAAGCAGACTGTTAATTTATTTTCTTGTTGCGAGCGAGTCAGTCACTTTGTCCTCAAAGCAGGATTTTCCTGTGGGCAGTAACAAGGCACAACCGTGATAGGCGGTCCTCGTCAGCAGCGTTTCTGAGCCACGTCTCTACTCTATGCAGTGCTCTCAACGATGCAAGTTGATCTCCTTACTACTGCTGTATCACGGAGCTTTGATGTTTCCAAGCACTCCTTATTTGTCCAGACGTCGTACCATAATCTGGCTTCTCCTTCCAAGTTGCCGATTTCATAAAAGTTTTAGAAACTTCTTAAGTCTCTCATGAAATCTTTTTTCTCCATTTTTTCTGTGAACTGTGGGTGAAGAATTCCATCTTTTTCAAATCTTGTGATAAGTGACATGATTATAGAAGCCACGTGCGCATTGTAAACTGGTACTTCGAAATAGTATTCGAGCGATGAGCACTGGACGTCAGTCTCGTTGCTTCGATGGGTCCACCTTCCAGCCGATCCTGGGATTTTTATGTATATCGCAAGTTCCTTATAATGCTGTTTTACCGCCTCTAAATTGTCTGTGGATTCCTCGTTGCTTTCTCTCTGCTTTCGAAACTTGTCTATCAGGTCACTGTTAACATATCTGTAGACGGGCTGGACATCCATATCAGTGTACTAGAGTTTGTTCATTATTAGTTCTCGATATAAAGAATACCTTGATATAATGTGTACACAAATAACAACTGTAGTTGGTGATGCTGTGCTAACTAGTTGTCTGGCAACTGATCTACGGTCTTGACTGCTTTCGCTGTTGATTGTAGGGTTAGTGACACTATCCTTTATTGCCAAGACGTTTTCGTTGAATACCCTGACTGAGGTATACCTGTGTCACCACCTAGTTTCACAGATTACTGGAATGTTAGGTATTGTTTTCCTAGGCAGTACACTTTATCTAAAGAACCTAATAAGTTCTCTTGTGGTTCCAATAGTTGAAAAATTTTGAAATTTGTGGTAAGGTCTTATGAGACCAAACTATTTAGGGAACCAAGTCCTGGCTGCATGGTGGGTCATCAAACATCTCCCATAGATTACGATGCAGGCGAGTCTTCGTTGCACTTGCAGTGTGCGGTCGAGCATAGCCATGAAGAAGGACAATGTCTAATGACAACATTCCTCGTCGCTCGTTCTGAATTTCACTTTGTAGATGATTTTCTCTAATTGCCTGATCCACTCACTAAACAAGATCATCGGCTGACAGTCTTTTCCTTTCCTGATCGCCTGTGTCAGGAACACCCGTGCGTCTTACTTCAAAGTGACTGCGCTTTGCAATTACACATGATAATTATGTTATGCGGGCTGTATGAAATCAGGCGGAAACCCAAAGCACGAAAATGTAAATGTCATGTGACTAGGGCCTCCCGTCGGGTAGACCGATCGCCAGGTGCAAGTCTTTCGATTTGACTTCACTTCGGCGACTTGCACGTCGATGTGGATGAAATGATGATGATTAGGACAATACAGCACCCAGTCCCTGAGCGGAGATAATCTCTGACCCAGCCGGGAATCGAACCCGAGCCCTTAGGATTGACATTCTGTCGCGCTGACCACTCAGCTACTGGGGGCGGACACCCAAAGCACGCAGAAATCAGATCACAGAACGCACTTTAGACTTGGCGGGAGACTATTGTTCAAGGTATCTTTAATTGTTCACTGTACACCCAGAACTGGAAAGTGCGATATGCCGCGATTGATAGGCATACTAGAAGCTTTGAGCAAGCCATCTGTGCAAGCTTCATCGGATTTTCACTGTGGTTTCCATTACGCCTTACCTTCCAAATAGCCCTCGTATAGTCATATATGGATATGGTGTCTGTTGTTTCGGACACCTCCGACGGGGACAGGTGAAAATGCGTGCCCCGTCCGGGACGCGAACCCGGGATCTCCTGCTTACATGGCAGACGCTCTATCCCTGTGGGCCACCGAGGGCACATGGATAGTGTGACTGGAGGGACTATCTCGCGCACACCTCCCGCGAGACTCACATTCTCCCTTGTATGTCCACACACTACGTTCGTAGTGTCCCACCCCAACACACTCATTACTCGTGGAGGAAGACATTCTTACCGTCCCGTAAGATGTCGAAGAATATGTGTGCATCCGCACGGAAGAAGAAGGTCATTGCCGGCGTTGCCAGAACTATATACTTATATGGATATGGTGTCTGTTCTTTCGGACATGTCTGAGAGTCTGCAATGTAAGCAGGAGATCCCGGGTTCGAGTCCCGGTCGGGGCACATATTTTCACCTGTCTCCATTGATTTATATATCAACGCCCGTGAGCAGCTGACTGTATTAATATAATTTTAATCTCGTATAATCAGATCAAACTTACAATTGATCAGAACTTAAAACAAAACAATCATGAAATTTAAAATAACTTGGCTCTGAATTAGTGATTTACATTTAAAATGGAAGAAAAATACGTAGATAGTTATATGAAGAACGTTAAAAGTGCATTATGAACAGGGCTCTGAAATTTTTTTTTCAAAAATGGCTCTGTGCACTATGGGACTTAACATCTATGGTCATCAGTCCCCTAGAACTGAGAACTACTTAAACCTAAGTAACCTAAGAACAGCACACAACACCCAGTCATCACGAGGCAGAGAAAATCCCTGACCCCGCCGGGAATCGAACCCGGGAACCCGGGCGTGGGAAGCGAGAACGCTACCGCACTGCCACGAGCTGTGGACGAAAATTTTTTTGCGGGATCCCATACGTAGGTGTCATGTCCGATAGAAACGGCAAATGGCTGTGAAAAGAGATGATCATACCTGCCTCCTACACCCCTCTTAAGGTTGGGCACCTGTCGAAGCACCGCGAAACCAGAGAAGACTATAGCTAAGCACAAGCGAGTGTCTATCGCATCCAGTGTAGTGAGTGTTCTTCCACCTACATGGTCAAAACTGGCAATGAGTTCAGTGAGCATCAGGACCTTAGCAATTCTAAATCCTCCCTCATGAACCACCTGAAGGATCACAATCATTCCATTTCAAACATAAACACGAATTTCAGCCCTGTAAATACTCAACGTAAGGGTCCTATTTTAAACATTTTAGAAGAAGTTGAAATGATCCGCAGCATTAACCATGATCCGTCGGGCATTTTGAATGAACAAACTGTGCTTAAGCACATAGTCGAACTGAATAACTTTTCTTTTCTGAAAAAGCTTCCAGCTTCATTTCCTTTTCCTTCTGTTTTCTGATTTTGTACATCACACATGTATACATTTTAACTGTGTCAGTACTTTTCGCCATTGCTTTGGTGGCCCTTAATTAGGCTTAGCGACTGTACGTCATATGTCAGTCTCCTATAATGCGGTCTGCAAGGTTCAGCCCGTTAATTTTGCGTAGCTGTAAAAAGCCCTCTTTTAATAGAAGTTCGTGTATTTTTAACTTTTTATCCTATGACTACGGCACATTGTTGTGCGTCATTATCTGTGCTCTCACGAATTTAAAGTTTAGCTATCTTTAATTATGTAAAATTTGTCTCAGTTCCTATCTTATGTAAACCTCGTTTAGCCGTCGGCGTTTATTTAACAGTTTTCTATTTATCCCAATTTTAGTGTCCCTTTAGTGCTATAGCTGTTATTTGGTATTGTAGTTTTTGACAATGTAGACTGTAAGGTTTTGCTATCTTCCATTAGCGAGTAGCTTTCTAATAGGAGTGGCAGATGTGTTACGTTCTTTTAATTCATGAGTGTGGTACGTTGTTCCACGTCGCCATATATATCCTTATCAAATTAAAAACTTGCATGCCACTAGTGGAAACGGAAAAATTTTCATCGTGTTTTACGGTTGGCACATAAATTTTGTTTAGCCGGCTTCCACTCAGTTTTACTATAGTTCTGTACTGCCCTGTTCCTAATGCACTTTTAACGATTTTCATATAACTTTCTATGTATTTTTTTAAAATTTTAGATGTGAATCACAAATTCAAATTGTGAAGAGCCAGGCTTATGGCCCAGCATTCTTCATCCTGTCAACAAATGGCAATACTTTTGCCACTCTGGTCTACCACTTTGCTTCTCCTTCGCGTACGCCTCTCCGTGCTCTGCACTCGCTGGTAGCAAACCGCGTCGTCTACTCATCCACCGCCGCGCTCGGGGTCACAGCGCAGTGTCGGGGTCTTCGTTGCGTATTCCTTTACCAAGGCAGTCGTCCGTCGTATTGTCGCTGTCACTTCGCCATTGACTAAGGTTTAGCCGCACCTAGCCCGACCGCTGCTTTCTAAAATGTTACATTGAACTTCTTCTTTGCCTTTTTATTTGTACTACTCAGTGTAAAAACTACTGCTATCTCCAGTCTCTTGTTATTTTCAATATAAAATCTGATGATGGACTTGTAAGAGCCCGAAACCTGTCGTGTTTCAAATAAAAAGAGTCTTACAACAGAACCGGTGTTCTCAGTCTCTGCTATAATGCTCAGTTGCGGATGATCCTCCGACAGGATCGTTTGCTCTTATTAACACCTTGAAGCCTTCCCGTCTCCTCTATACCTCTTTTGTTACGCAACCTTCCCTCCTACAATAGCCTATGAAACCTTCCCTTAGGATTTGAATCTCTTGCTTAATAATAACAAATGAAATCTTCCCTTTGAAATTAATTCTCTTTCTCAATCTTAGCATACAAATTTAAATGCTGCTTATTAAAAGTGATTTTCTGATTATTTCGACGAAACATAGAATGTATCGTCGTCGTGGCCCTCAGTCGTTATCTGCAATAACCCAAAACTGTTCCTTACCTATTTTACTGTTGCTGGATCGCCATCTGACTGCTACATCGAACTGCGACATGAATATACTTACCCTGGTTTACTATACTCTATTAACTGATGGTGGGCTGTCATAATAAGTGGCTGTATTTATTACCAAAGCTGATTTTATTCTTTAATAGCAAAGCTGACGTTATTACTTAATAGCAAAGCTGACGTTATTCTTTAATTAATCTGCCTGAAGTTACGTAATTCATAGTTAAACTTTTTCTTGACAGCAATAAAATTTTGCAAAGTTTTACGTTGATGGTCTTTGGGATGGATTATAATCAGTAATGCAATATTGATGGGAAAAAATAATTATATTCTGAATGAAATGATTTTACAAACGTTCAAATGGGACTTACTTTTTACAATAATCTTAGAACTAGCATCGTGCAAACATACCTTCAGTAGTCTTGAGTTTCGCAAAGAAAATAATTCAATAATATTATTACCTCTTACGATAATAGTTAGCTGATGTCTCCGTACATCCGTTAATAATCTCTTGTAAATCATAGCTAGTGGCTGGCAGGCACACCGTTCCTCTCAACCTCTCGCTTCAGACCTGCTACCGACTCGCTTCACATCTCACTTACTACTGACTTCATACGAACGCTTAAGTGCCGTCTCTCCCGCCAACAATTCTTTCTGGTGCAGACAGTCCCTGCTACCATTACAAAATGTATCAATGCGCGGTCTTTCCCGCTATTTTCTTAAAATGTATCCATACGCGGTCTCTCCCGCCCTTTTCAAAATTATAACAATGTGCGGTCTCTCTCGCCAACACTACTTTGGTGCAGACATTCCCTGCTACCACAATTATTTCTAAAATGACAAATATTAATTATTCCTACCTAATCCTATTAATAAAATATAAACATCTTTCATAAATTGTGGTTTGACAATAGACAATAATAATATACACGTCTTACAACCTTTCTAACTTTGTTTGTCTAATAAGTGTCTCATTATTACTGGTTACACACAAGAGAGGACTGAACGTAACGTAAATCCCTGACCACATTTATAAAAAAACAGAATTCGAAGTCTGTTAACTGCTTGAATAAATCATTACACACAAAAATCACGACAAAAATCACCAGAGTAGTGTTGCAGGTTACCACTGTAGCAGAATTTCGTGTCTTTGATCAACTGAAAACCTCACGAATCTTTGTTTTCAAGGCTGCCCCGAGGACCAAGAGGGCGGAAGCATGTGTGGCGGAAACGGACTCTACTTCCGGGTGCCTGAGGGTCGCTGCAAGTTGCAGGAGGTTGAAATAACTTGACCCGACAAAACAAGCCCGGTAGCGTTAATTAACTGCGGGGAGGCAGTTCACAGTCGGCTGGAATGGGCGGGGACTCGTTACAGGGGTCACGTTGCGAGGCATGTGATCCGCCCCGATGACGTCACGCGACGTCGAAGGCGGTGCTTCGCTCGTGTCGATCTCTGTCTCGGACATTCCTGTCACGCGGGACATTTCTAGCAATTTGCAAGGAGGATTCCAGATCGTCACTGGATAGAAGTCCAGTCTTGTTTATTCACTGATGACCAGTCCGAACGACAGATAATTATGAAATCCGAAGTTGGTTTTACACGAGTGACTTTCTCGTCAAAATCGACTAGTCAAAGTGCGTGTATGTAAATCAGCATTCAACCACGACGTGAGTGTATGTGGTGTCGATTTAAAGATTGTACCGAGTATCGAGTTCTAAATTTCCGAGTATGCTACACAATAAGCGTGCGCAGAAGCAGGTGACTAAGGAATCGTCTACTAACATCGAAATATTTTTTTGATTTTGTTTTTGGAAATTTGTGGTAAGACCTTATGGGACCAAACTGCTGAGGTCATCGGTCGCTAAGATTACGCACTACTTAATCTCACTTAAACTAACTTGCGCTAAGGACAACACACACACCCATGCCCGAGAGAGGACTCGACCTTCGACAGGGGGAGCCGAGCGGCTACCCCGCGCAGCTTAACATTGGAAGTTAACCTATTTATTCCGAGCTGAATTCTGTTATACAAATGGATTTTGTGGTTTCGTGTCATCTCAATCTCTATTGTGTTGTTTGCTTTTTTATCGTGACACACTGGAAAGTGTGGCGTTCTTCCCTACTAGTATTCTCCTACAACAGAGAGGAAATATGTGAAAGGAAAACTGTATTTACGTTTCACAAAGAAAAAGTCGACACTGTGCATAAATGATAACGTAAATAGAGAAACGTCTTTTAATGAAAAAATAGTCTTCATTGAGCTATGCCTTAGCGAGCTTAATCTGATAGCTGCACAGTGCGACAGTCTCTTCCTCATCCTCCCCCACGCCCCCCAAAAAAAGAGTCCCACCAGCAAGATCCGGTGTTTACTTTTCTCTTTTCTCACATCGTCATCCATGTTGATTAAGTGGCAAATGTGGCATCGCAATACAGTCGTACCTTCTGCACTCAAACAATAGCTAAGACACAAGAAAACATCAGAAGACGACTAAGTTCATTGTCTTCCAGTCCTGTTGCTGCCTACGTTTGGTGGGCTTCTGTCATCACTGTGAACAATCGGAGAAAAGAACTAATGACTGACTTTGACATTTCAGTGCATTGACAATTATCAGTTTGCTTCCAGCTCTGGGCAGAGATGCGACGTATTCCCTTCTCTTTTACTTCTTCCTTTTATATTAAAATCATGACAATCACAGCGCAACTTCACGACTGCAGATGTTTGACTTTTATACACATTTATTGGAATCTTACACCAGATCCACCATTCAGATACGATGTTGTTGTTGTGCTCTTCAGTCCAGAGATTGGTTTGATGCAGCTCTCCATGCTTCTCTATCCTGTGCAAGCTTCTTCATCTCCCAGTACCTACTGCAATCTACATCCTTCTGAATTTGCTTGGTGTATTCATCTCTTGGTCTCCCTCTACGATTTTTCCCCTCCACGCTGCCCTACAGTACTAAATTCGTGATCCCTTGATGCCTCAGAACATGTCCTACCAACCGATCCCTTCTTCTAGTAACGTTGTGCCACAAACTCTTCTTCTCCCCAATTCTATGTAGCCCCACCACATTCGTTACAAGATCTACCCATCTAATCTTCAGCATTCATTGTAGCACCACATTTCGAAAGCTTCTTTTCTCTTCTTGCCCAAACTATTTATCGTCCATATTTCACTCCCATACATGGCTACTCTCCACACAGATACTTTCAGAAACGACTTCTATAATCTAGGTTAACAAATTTATCTTCTTCCGAAACCTTTTCATTGCCACTGCCAGTCTATATTTTATATGCTCTCTACTTCGACCATCATGAGTTATTTTTCTCCCCAGAAAGCAAAACCCATCTACTACTGTAAGTGTCTCATTTCCTAATCTAATTCCCTCAGCATCACCTGACTTAATTCGACTACATTCCATTATCCTCGTTTTGCTTCTGTTGATGTTCATCTTATATCCTCCTTTCAAGAATGCGTCCATTCCGTTCAACTGCTCTTCCAGGTCCTTTGCTGTCTCTGACAGAATTACAGTCATCGGCGAACCTCAAAGTTTATATTTCTTCTCCATGGATTTTAATTCCTACTCCTAATTTTTCTTTTGTTTCCTTTCCTGCTTGCTCAATATACAGATTGAACAACATCGGGGAGAGGCTACAACTCTGTCTCACTCCCTTCCCAACCACTGCTTCCCTTTCATGCCCCTCGACTCTTATGACTGCCAAATGGTTTCTGTACAAATTGTAAATAGCCTTTCGCGCCTTTTATTTTACCCCTGCCACCTTCAGAATTTGGAAAATATTATTCGAGCCAACATTGTTAAAAGCTTTCTCTAAGTCTACAAATGCTAGAAACGTAGGTTTACCTTTCCTTAATCTATCTTGTATTGCTTCACATGTTCCAACATTTCTCCGGAATCCAAACTGATCTTCCCCGACGTCAGCTTCTACCAGTTTTTCCATTCGTCTGTAAAGAATTCGCGTTAGTATTTTGCAGCCGTGACTTATTAAACTGATAGTTCGGTAATTTTCACATCTGTCACCAACTGCTTTCTATGGGATTAGAATTATTACATTCTTCTTGAAGTCTGAAGTTATTTCGCCTCTCACATACATCAGATACGGTTCAGTATTGCAATTCCTATGTTTTTCAGAAGTACGAGGCAATGTACCTTTTATCCTACTACAACTTTTATGAAATACGTTAAATGTATTCGCAGTTGCAAATATGGTCAACTTTCAGCTGTGTAATGTAATGACAACAATCAAAATTTGTGCCGGAATGCAACTCGAACGCGGATTTCCCGCTTTCGAGCGGTCGCCTTCCCATAGGGCTACCCGAGCACACATCACGGCAAGGACCAATCTTTCATACGTCGTCTACCACATGTCTACATATCCATCAAATATATATTCCTGTACAGGGGAGATATTTTAATTGAAAGTGGCTTGTCCGGTATAGGAGGGTAAATGCGATATTGCAGTGCCTGTGTTGTTCAGAATTACGACGCAATGTTCCTTCGGACATGCACACGTGTTTGTTGGTTGTAGACATGTTGTAGACGACTGGCCGTGAAGTGTTCTCGGGTAGACGAATGATAAGGTAACCAGTTGCTATGAGTGGGTAATCCTGGCTCGAGTCCCAGTACAGCACAAATTTTCGTTGTTGTTATTCCATTATACAGCTGAACGTTGTCCACATTCGCAACTGCGAATGCATTGCATGCGTTCAGTCTGATGTGCCAAAGGTTATGTTTAGAATTACCATTGCTTTTCAGATAATTTATGAGTGACTTTAACTTAATAATCTGAATTAATTGTGATTCTTGTTGTATTATTTTGGAGGTTGTATGATTAATTGAAGTCATATAACAGGGCCAATTAGAATATGCACAAAAATATTCCTAGATAGGCCATGCCTTGTCAGCACTGAGTACTTTCTGTACAGGTTAACATATATCCCCTTTTCCTCAGCTATACCTTTTATTTCACTTTACTAGTAAATTTGAGGTCAGGAGTTAAGTTCACGTCTTGTCCCAACAAGTAACTATCATACAGTTTATGCATAGGCGCAAGGTATTACGACCGCCTAGGCGGGCCTGATGACGCTACGGTCAGTTCCAGCACAGCACTCGTGGCTGCCGCATCGCGGTCGCGAAGTGGGGCCGAGGCAGTGGCAGATAAGTTTTACAGTCTGACGATAATTTATGGATTAGTATTTTTAGCTAGACGATGTCCACTATGTACAAACGATAGATTCTGTTATTCTGAAGAAGGTTGGGTTATCCCGACTGAAACCTAGGTAAATTCTAGGTAAACGGTGCAACTGAAGCTGTTCATTATTAAAATTAAAACTAAGAATATATTCAGACCAGACCGTCCGACGTCCCCCTATAGTTTCGGTGACTCCTGCTCAGGATTCGTTGCTTTAAAATCTCCTAACAGAGAGGCTTTTTATTTATTTATTTGATTATTTCTTCCAATTAAGTGAGGTTGGTATACGCCCTTCGATTTCGAAATGAAGAACCATCGCTGAATTTTTGGAGGGGACTTCATCTATTTGGTGTACTTTATTGGTTGTGTCTTAGGAGAGAAGCAAATTTTATTGTATGCATGGGGGTTCATAGCGCATAACCTTTTCTGCAGATATCTGAAGACATACATATACAGCGTGTCCCAGGAGGAGTGGCTAGTATTCGGCGTTATGCCAGGAACGATGATTCGAACCGAAAACCAAGATGAACAAAATATCCACTTCAGAGCCTACGTTTACTGGACACTTTTTTCTTGTTTCTATCCATTATACCACCTCTCAAAACATGGAAAACGAAGAGCTCTTAGGCGTCCATTTTAGAGCCCATCTGTACTATATATTTTTGTTTCAAATGATCACTTCTGTTCAAAAAATGTGTGTGAAATCTTATGCGACTTAACTGTTAAGGTCATCAGTCCCTAAGCTTACACATTACTTAACCTAAATTATTCTAAGGACAAACACACACACCCATGCCCGAGGGAAGACTCGAACCTCCGCCGGGACCAGCCGCACAGTCCAAGACTGCAGCGCCTAAGACCGCTCGGCTAATGCCGCGCGGCTCACTTCTATCATATTCGTGAATACTGGCCAATATTCCCTAGATACCCTGCACATATATTGAAACTCTTGTTAAATCCAGTAGCAGTAAACAATGACAGGACCACAGGTTATACAGGGTGTTACAAAAAGGCACGGCCAAACTTTCAGGAAACATTCCTCACACACAAAGAAAGAAAATATGTAATATGGACATGTGTCCGGAAACGCTTACTTTCCATGTTAGAGCTCATTTTATTACTTCTCTTCAAATCAGATTAATCATGGAATGGACACGCACAGCAACAGAACGTACCAGCGTGACTTCAAACACTTTGTTACAGGAATTGTTCAAAATATCCTCCGTTAGCGAGGATACATGCATCCACCCTCCGTCGCATGGAATCCCTGATGCGCTGATGCAGCCCTGGAGAATGGCGTTTTGTATCACAGCCGTCCACAATACGAGCACGAAGAGTCTCTACATTTGGTACCGGGGTTGCGTAGACAAGAGCTTTCAAATGCCCCCATAAATGAAAGTCAAGAGGGTTGAGGTCAGGAGAGCGTGGAGGCCATGGAATTGGTCCACCTCTACCAATCCATCGGTCACCGAATCTGTTGTTGAGAAGGGGGGGGGGGGGGAGGTGGTGGTTAGTGTTTAACGTCCCGTCGACAACGAGGTCATTAGAGACGGAGCGCAAGCTCGGGGTAGGGAAGGATTGGGAAGGAAATCGGCCGTGCCCTTTCAAAGGAACCATCCCGGCATTTGCCTGAAACGATTTAGGGAAATCACGGAAAACCTAAATCAGGATGGCCGGAGACGGGATTGAACCGTCGTCCTCCCGAATGCGAGTCCAGTGTGCTAACCACTGCGCCACCTCGCTCGGTAGTTGTTGAGAAGCGTACGAACACTTCGACTTAAATGTGCAGCAACTCCATCGTGCATGAACCACATGTTGTGTCGTACTTGTAAAGGCACATGTTCTAGCTGCACAGGTAGAGTATCCCGTATGAAATCATGATAACGTGCTCCATTGAGCGTAGGTGGACGAAACTAAAATGAGCTCTAACATGGAAATTAGGCGTTTCCGGATACGTGTCCACGTATCATCTTTTCTTTTTTGTGTATGAGGAATGTTTCCTGAAAGTTTGTCCGTACATTTTTGTAACACCTTGTAATAACTTCTGCATATAAACCCCACAAAAACAGCCATAATTTATCATATAATTTTATAACATTCTGGCAGGCGAACTATATGGTCCAGTCACATGAATATGACCATCATTTATGTTCGGCGTCAACGTACAATAACCACTAGCAGACGGCAGGTGGCAGCACTGGCACTGGAGGGTATACAAAACATATCGGTGGGGGGGGGGGGGCGGGAGGACGGAAAACGGTGTAACCGTCAGTCGTTGTCGTAAAAAAGGAACGGATCGATTTATATGGTCCAAAAGGACACGATAATTGGTCTCTGGCCAAGGGTGGAAGCTTTGCTGAAATGGCTAAGTTTGTAAAATGCTCGCGTAACGTAGTGGATAAAGCATAGCGTGCGTGACAAAATAGCGCTATCCAAAACTTGAGCCAACGCAACTATGGTGGATCGCAGGCCATAGATGACATAGATGGTAGGCCTGCAGTGATGTACACGGGTGAACAGAAGTGCAACTACTGAGCAACTGACTGCCCATATGAAGCAAGGGGCTACCAACAGTGCCTCCTCAACGACCGTTCAGCGAATCTCGCTGCATACGGGCATCTGCAGCAGTCGCCTGGAACACGCAGCCATGCTGACTGCTCTTCATCGTCGACGAAGGCTGTATTTGCACGCCAATACTGCAACTGGACGTGCACTGGGAAGCGACAGGTTTCCCTTCCTGATGAATAACTTCTTATACCGCATCGCACAGATGGCCGTTGGCTTGAACGGCGCGAAACGTCTAAAGGCGAACACAATGAAGCAATTATGATCTGGGGAATCTTTTCGTGGAGTTCCCTGGGTGTACTCGTCGTTGTGGTTGGCACAATAGATCAACATATGTATATATCTATTCTCTGGGATCATGTCCATCCTTAGGTGCAGGTGGATTTCCTCAACGCTATGGGTATCCATCATTCAAAAAGGTTCACCAGTACCACTCGTGTGACAGAGCTGCAGTATGCTGATGACAATGCTTCTCCAGCTCATTCACCTGCAGAGTTGCAGCTATCAGTTGATTCTTTCAACAGGGCGTACAAACGATTTGGTCTCTCCATCAATATTCCAAAGACAAAGGTGATGGCGCAGCCAACTCGTGGCCCCTCCGTTCCAGAATTCAGCATATTCATTTACGATACACCCTTGGAACAAGTGGACCATTTCCTCTACCTAGGAAGCATACTGTCATCTAACTGCTCATCTGGAAAAGATGTGGAGAATAGATTACATGCTGCCCATGTAGCATTTGTACATCTTACAAAGCGTGTCTTCCTGAATAAAGACCTAACACTGTACACGAAACTGATGGTGTACAAAGCTGTAGTCATTTCCACGCTGCTATATGGTTGCGAAACCTGGACGTTGTATTGCTGTGATCAGAAGAAACTAGAACGCTTGACCCAACAGAAGCTACCACATAGCAAGAACCTGAAATGGGATGACTTCATATCCAACACGGATGTTCTTGAGAAAAGCCGGCAGAAGTGGCCGTGCGGTTCTGGGCGCTACAGTCCGGAGAAGAGCGACAACTACGGTCGCAGGTTCGAATCCTGCCTCGGGCATGGATGTGTGTGATGTCCTTAGGTTAGTTAGGTTTAATTAGTTTTAAGTTCTAGGCGACTGATGACCTCCGAAGTTAAGTCGCATAGTGCTCAGAGCCATTTCAATTTTTGTTCTTGAGAAAACAAAAATGTATAGCATGGAAGCTCTTATCATTGGGCATCGACTCAGATGGGTCGGACATGTCCAAGGGATGAAAAATGACAGATTTCCACGCCAAATGCTGTACAGCGAAGTGAGCACAGGTAAAAGGCCACGAGGTGTCCCTCTCAAACGTTATAAGGATCAGTACAAGAAAAATCTGACAAACTTGAACATCGATCCGAGTAACTGGTCCACAATAGCAGAAGATCGAAGTCGCTGGCGCTCAGTTACCTCAAATGCTCTTCAAAACTTTGAGCTGGAACGTCGAAGAATGGAGAATGACAAACGCCGGAGACGTAAACTCCTCCAGACTCAGCCACGTTCTCCACCTTCCATCAGCTGTAATGTCTGTGGCCTCCTGTTCCACGCTAGGATTGGATTGCAAAACCATCAACAACACTTCCACGCCTGAACCGTGACTAAGGAAATCTCAGGAGAGAAATGAAATCTCGGATACGAGTATCAGCCGACGACGGGTATCTACCAGCAGGACAATGCGTGCTGTGGGTGTGTTTTTCAAAGAGTACCATGACGAGCTTACCTTACCCCCTGTCCACCAATTTCTGCAGATTTAAACACAATAGAGGGTCTGTGGGACCACCTCGATGGAGATTTCGCTCCATGAATACTCACCCGAGAAACGTAGCGCAGCTGGCCGCAGCATGGGAGTCGGCACGGCTCCAAATCCCTGTCCGTACCTTCCAGAACCTCACTGACCCTTTTCCTGCACGTCCCACCGAGACCCGTGCTGCAAAAGGTGCTTATTCAAGCTTCTGACAAAATGGTCACTGAGACCTGGTAGTCAAGGAAGGCAGGATTCGGTTACGATTGTGGACGGGGCTCTAATGGGTTACTACTGGTTTGCTTTTGCAATTTCACACATTTATTTTAAGACGATAATTCCAGACTCAGCAATAAATAAAAAATATCACAATAATAAGAGGGAAGAAACAACCGTGTAATTAATAGTACCTTCAGTACGCTACAATTTACCAAACGAGCATAGAACACAGACACAGCAAATAATTTTGAAAACAAGCCAATGTGGTTGCAATTAGAATTTTAAGTAAGTAACCACAGTCACGGCTGAAGGCCTTGTAACATCCACGTGATAAATTTTTGGCTACAGTGCGACGAGAGGAAATTATGCCTCTAACAGTTATAAACATTCCAGGTTACCTGTAATGGTAGCCCGATAACTGCCAGAGAACGAGAACTGTGAACATATCTATTCGACGTATGAAAAAACAGTGAAAGTTTATAAATATTAATTATTTATGTAATATTCTATGATGTAATTGGACATATCGATGTGTATCATACAAAGACAATGATAATTGTAAATTCCTTTTATGATCTGCGTTTGTCTACCTTTTTTTTTTTACCTTTTGTTGGTTGGCTTTTCTAAGTTGCGGACGAATATCAAACTGAGGTCTGTTAAAAAACTGTAATTATTTATTAATTATTACTTGAAAATAGAGTTCATTATTATTATAAATATGAGTGAATAATTATTTGTAACTTTAATTCCTCTCTCAGTAAGCAATATCTGTGTTAATTATTTCTTTCCGCTGCAACGAGCGCAGCCATTGATGATAGCGATTTGTATCGCGTTTTTGTCTGTGTTTTCCTTAGAAACAAATCAAATGTTTGCTTGATGAGGTCTAAATAGCGCACAATATGAAAGTATAGTTTATAGAGTTTAATAATCATTTCAAATACTTACTTATTTGGTCTAACAATAGGAAGTCTCTATCAATTGTCTGCCGCCATCTTAACAATTATCTCAGCGGCAAGTTCAAATTACGCAACTCTGCAGACATAAATGCCGAACGTAATACGAATGTGTAAAAATAAATGTGCACCGGTGGTTCCGAACTCATTTTAATGAAAATAATTCGACTCCGATTGGTTCTTTAAAAACAGTGCTCATAGCACGATCGTTATAAAAAAACTTTTGTAGCTGATGTGTGGAGCCGAAATTAATTACGCACGAGTTGCGAAGAATATTGTTTCAGGTAACATTCGTCAGTGCTGTGCGCGGCTGATATTCGGTGGTTTCAGTGATCATTTTGCTGAAGATAACTGTTACCATCATAATCCATAGTTGTGTAGAATCTGTTGTATGAAGTGTGACTTAGTGACACTTACACAACTTAACACGACGTTAACTTGGAGTTCTTTAGCAACTTGACCAATTCTTTAGCCGGGAGAAAATTTATTTAGTAATTACTCAATGTAATAAAATAAGATTATCATTTTCATTTACAAATTAGTTAAATACCAAACCACAGAATAACCCAGCAAACGCCACACCCTTTAACGCCAAGAATGGACTTATTTAAAAAATTTAACCAACATACTGTCAAACAGCAAATGCAATAGCAAAAGTTAATTTAAATACAGGCAACTAGTCACCAAACAGGTGAGACAAAATGATAGTAAACTTGGTAGCACAACCATTTGAACTTGCTGTAACGCCACTAATAGCAATTATATTAAAACATTTAAAAACATACAGTAAAGCAGCAAATATAATGACAAAGGTTATTTCAAAAGGACAAGCAACTAATCACCAAGCAGGTGAGACAAATGATAGTAACTTGATAATATGATAATAAAATAATAACACAATAATAAAACAGAAGGGCCACTCACAGACGGTGCTCCAGGAATCGACCTCTGAGTAGGTCAGGCCAAAAACCACTTTCGCGAGCGATGAGAAAGGCAGCCAAGAGTTGCATTCACATCACAAGATGGTAACTCAGACTAGTGACAGTCTAACGAGTGACTAATGATAATCTTGGTGAGGCTACCTGACGTGCAATAAACCAAATGAAAAGATGTAAAAATACACCAAAGCCAGAACCAGTGGTCTGGACTCTGCCCGCGGAATACTGTGCTTAGAGCGCCCAGAACAAGGAAGGAATCACTACCACCAGAGTAGCAGAATCACCCACCAGCCTACAATAGAGAGAGCTGTCAAAACTACACGCCTTACCGGACAGCAGCGGCAAGGTGAAGAAACGTACACTGCCGTTACATACACTAACTCCCATGGCTGGTAACTGGGGCGTTAGCAGCCGCCAGGCAGGAAAATATCGCTGGTTGAAGTTAACAATTGTAACAAGCTGAAGGTAGTAAGTAGTAATTAGAAGCCCAGGAAAGCTAATCAGATCCGCCTTCCCCAAGCACTCCAATCACTGCTCTTCGCCTTGGCGACACTACAAGCAACAACACAAACCCGGGTCACTGGAGAATCAGGAGATTTCGCAGTGGTGGAAGCTTCTCTATTCGAACTAAATTGCACTCAACTTAAACATGCAGGATCCGGTTTCGACGAGGTCGCGCACCCTCGTGACCACTGCCCTTCGACCCGGCAGTCCCTGCGAGCCACCAGCGGTCCTGGTGGGTTCGCGCTCTGCGCTGACCTGGCTCCTCCTGAGTCCCCAACCGAACTGCCGACTGACACGACCCAGAATAACAACGACCTCGCCCCAAAGATAGGATCACACTTACTACATATCGATAACCGCCTCTGCTGCCACTAGAGGACAGGTAACACTTGTGAAACACATGTGGCGCCACTCCACACGAGCAGAAGACAACCAACCGCAACCATGTCAGCTAAACGATACGGGCTGGTCTCCAACAGAGGACGGAAACTTACAACCAGCGCCAACGCGAGCCGCACATTAATGCGACTGCATACTGTATAACCTATCTAATGAAATTCACCCATAGCCAGAAATCACTGCAATGTCACTCACAGAGCAAATAACGTACCGAAGGTCTATCTTGCAACGATCATCCACGGAAAACACTCAACTTTGGTAGGTAGGAAAGCTGAAATTGCGTTGTTTTAAATGTTTGTCACCAGATTAAATTTTCTTCGAGCCCCCACTCGCAGTGCAGAAAACGAAGTGGACAACTTGTAGCGTCATCCGCGCAGCTACTATTAGTCTGCCATAGCTTGACACTCCAAAATGTAGCAAGTACAAACCAAGGTCTCCTCAGACACATTACACCAAGTGCGTCTCCTCCAGCGTGACAGAAGATTGTGCCCCAATTTGACAGAAGGCAGATAGGTATATCAGGCTTCACATAGAATGAAAAGGATTGATGTGACTCCAACAAAGCACTTGAATCGCAGGTGCGTCTAGTTAGAAGTAAAGCGGCTAGTCGAGAAACAGGCTCTGAGCCAAGACTGCGCGTGCAATGCTTATAAATCCACTCTCACATGCGACGCGGCACCTAAAGTTGACGTCGGCGAAGGCGGTACGGACAAATTCAAGAGAAAGAATGCCGTCCGCACAGGGGAGGAGCTGGTTAACGTGATTTGCGCTCACAGCGCTCTCCAGCGGCCGTTGTCGGCTTTATTTGACTCGCAGACCATCTCCACGAAAATAGACACGAATGAAATATCTATTTTAACTCTGCTAACGATTAGGAGATGCTGGACCCGTCGGTGGCACTAGCAGCGACTTGCTGGTAGATGAACACTACATAATGTAGCACAACGATTTGAGGTATACACAAGTGGAAGTTGTTCATAAATTCATCTGAATTTGCATCCCATTTTCAGTTTTAAATTGAATATAGATATGATGTGGCATCTAATGTCAGTCTGAGCATCCATTACATCAATCTTCTCGATGTCGCATTGACTACCGACACTGTAATTTCCTACTTCATCACATAGCTTTCAGCATCGAGATTCATTTCATAATTTCACTCGACTGGAAGAGGAGACTTTTTCGAAGCTGCTCACCATCGTTGAAACCGATATTTACCGGCAAGACACAAACATGATCCGGTCCATAAACCCAGAGATTTTATGTATTTTAAAAAAAGTTTGATAATAGAAAAATCTTCCAGTATGTAACTTACGGTTACTTTCTGACATAGATTGGTAGTCACGTTAAGATTTCTGGCCACTGGGAAAACATCCCAGCCTTATCGTTGGATTTAGAGACAAGAATTTCTGCAAATACGTTTTTTTCTAATAAATAACATCTACTTTTGAGGCAATATTTCCATTAAATGAATAAGAAAGACACAGAATCTTTTAGGAAATGAAAGGTGGAAGAAATGGAATAAAGTGGACGAGATCACAGTACTTTTGACTTCATAACTCAAAAGCTCACGACGCTGCCAACAGCGCTACAGGTTCGATACAGAAACTGGTTCTCCAGACTGTATCTACAGACGTCATAAGTTCATATTTATTATAAAAATTGTGCTAAAAATACGCGCTTTTAATAGATCATCATTGTGCCACACCATTCAAACGCTATACTTTCGTAGCACTAAGATATTTAACTGCAGGATGTCGTTACCTACCGATATGTAGTTTCCTGTAATTTTATTACGACAAATCGTAGCTAAAACGACGCGTTTTCGAGAGATCGTCAATATTCTGAAGCTTTGAAACTGCTACATACGTACCAGATACTCTGTGAAAAAGAAGACCCACCAAATAGGATGTTCAACGACGTACAATACAGCCGCTCTGGTGTTCATATTGTGGCGTAAAACGATATAGCATGTTACTGACGCCGTTCCTCACCACGAGGCAAAAATCTGACATGCCACCGAGTCTTTATTTCGCACTGCGCGGTGTAGCGGAACTTGTGACGTCACCAGATTCTCCTCCACGGGCGTTTTCCCGTCTCGTGTGAGGGCGGCTTAAATTGGGTAGGCGGGGCATGCCACACACTAGCACTGCACAGTAGCACTCATTACAAGGTTACAAGATGCGAAGATAAAACAGAGAGAAGACTTCTATCGATAACAGGTTAACTAGCCAGTAAATAACTGAAGTGTGGGATGTTATTTCAGCGATCAGAATATTGAATTTCCAATGTCATCTCACTGATCCGTTGTACGCAGCACTGCCTCTGGCCTGGATGCTTGATCTGATTCGGATGAGAAGGGTGTCATAAAGCTATTCTATCCTCTCGTGAGACAAGTTGGCCCAAAACTATTGTAACTGGCCATTGATAAAGTTCGTCCTTTGCCACTCTGCATTGTTGCCAAATTATTCAAGGTAATGGCCCCATCCCCACCTCCTCCCCCTGAAGATACTTCTGTAAATGTCGCACTGATGATGTCACAACTCCCTTCTCCTCTCTCCTTCTCCCAGTTCTCCTCCCCTATCCCAATTCTGCCTCCCCTCCCCACCTGAGAACTGGTGGGAAAAACTCAGTCTGTGCTGAACTGTTGCCGTGTATAGATCTCGCCAGTTATTTGTGCAATGTGTTCAATAGATGAGACCTCAGTGTCAAATAAGGAGGAGTTTAACAGCCATATTACATGTACTTATGCAGCTGAGGACTGTGTCATCCATGAGGCTTCGAAAGCACAGACATTGGGTGAATGTAAAAATAATACTTTTCAACAGATAATGGTGATGCAGCAGGATGGGTTGAAGGTGCATTTCATAACTCATACTGATAGATGCTTGCGCTGCAACTGCCTACTCAGTCTGCCACTCAGTCTTCCAAAGCACAAGAGAAGAGATGCTCTAGTGCAAGCATCTGTGCATTCTCAATGTGTTCAACTGACGAGATGGTGGTGTAGAACAGGAAGAAATTTATTAAGTGTGCAACATGTAAACATTCAGCTGAGGGCTGTATCCATATCTCCCTACATAAGAATTGGAAAGGAAGGATAATGACTGAGCGTAAGAAGAAGACTTTCAGCAAATGATGGTGATGCAGCAGGATGGGCTGAAAGTGCATTTCGCAACTCATACAAGTGGCTGTCTACATTGTAACTGTCTATGCTTTTTTGAATGACCTTTCAGTATGTCTAACAGACAAATGTGTGTTCTTTACCAACAATCCCAGACCGACTGAGCTAGTTCACAAAACTGCTGCAGAGGGCGCTTGAAACTTGCGTTGTCCTTCCAACCAACCACCACTTACCACAGGAACCAATAGGAAAACAACATTTCCCCCTCCCCCACATGAAAATTGGCAGGAGCCAATAGGAATGCTACATCCGATCCTGTGATAATGAGGCAGAGGATATGCAGCATATGCAGTAGCCCACCGGTGTCAGTCGGTGGATAGTAGTCGTGGAGTGTCAACAGCAGCAGCAGCAGTTGACATCGTCTGACACCTCCCAGAAGAACAGTAAGAAGTGGAAAAACAGGTACTGATTATTTTTCTTTGGTGCTATTACAGTATGTAGCTGTCCTTCGTCTTCTTTGTCAAGTTCAATTTCTTTGTTCATATTTTTGTCGATGGATGCTTATTGCGTCATCTTGTTTGTTCAGCAGCATCAACCAGTCTGTTGGGACCTGCCGCCCAGTTTTTTGGGACCTGCAGCGATCTCAGACTTGTTGGGAAGTGCTGCACCATCGGATACTGCAGTGCACTTCAGCAGCATATTGGAATTACACAATAAGCCACTGTTATCCAACCCACTCGTCGATTTTCGTAAAGAAGACACCCAGCCAGCTGTCGACTCCCAGAAAAAATGTTCTGGCGATACTACTCCACACAGTGCAGGTCAGTATTGGTCTCTGACATTTGCACCATCCAAGAATATTTCGGTGTTACTGGAAGGACAGTGTATTATTGTAGCTGGGAAGTTGTCATTTCCCACCCAGTGCTCTATTGCTATTCACTTCAAATTATAGTTTAACAGATTGCGCCTCAAAGAGCTTAAATATTGGTGTACAAGCATCAGTTTACAGTGTCTGTGTGTTGTGTTAGAGATTGAAGAAGCACCAAGAAGTATTAAAGGGCAGTTTACACATTTTGAATGGGATGAACCGCATAATGCAGAACCCTACATCAATCAACAGATGGACACTGAGTACAATCCATCCCATCTTCCGGCAGATATTTGCTGTGCTGACCCGATACTATCTATAATATCACTGTATGAGAGTGCTTCACTCATTCTGTGATCAGCTGGTCCATTTATTTACACTATTCAATTACAGACTTGTTCAGTTTGCAGATGGTGCTATCCATTTTCTTGGAAAGACTCAATGGATGATTGCCTTACGTTCAAACTGTGTATAGAGACACTGTGAACTATTTCCATACATATAGTGGCCATACAGATGTAGATAACACTGCACCAACACGATGCCAAAAGCAGCTAAAGAAATACTCATCACTTTGTGAAAAACACGTGCTGAATTCTGTGCATCCAATAAAGCTTTGTTTGCCAAATTCTGTACTAGTGAGAAGATGAAGAAAGAACCAATTGATTATGTTGATGTGCATCCTGTATATGATTATTGGATAAAACCTATATATGTAAGTATGGGAGAAATGGAACATGGTTTGTTGTATATACATACCGTATAATTTGTAGTATATACACTCCTGGAAATTGAAATAAGAACACCGTGAATTCATTGTCCCAGGAAGGGGAAACTTTATTGACACATTCCTGGGGTCAGATACATCACATGATCACACTGACAGAACCACAGGCACATAGACACAGGCAACAGAGCATGCACAATGTCGGCACTAGTACAGTGTATATCCACCTTTCGCAGCAATGCAGGCTGCTATTCTCCCATGGAGACGATCGTAGAGATGCTGGATGTAGTCCTGTGGAACGGCTTGCCATGCCATTTCCACCTGGCGCCTCAGTTGGACCATCGTTCGTGCTGGACGTGCAGACCGCGTGAGACGACGCTTCATCCAGTCCCAAACATGCTCAATGGGGGACAGATCCGGAGATCTTGCTGGCCAGGGTAGTTGACTTACACCTTCTAGAGCACGTTGGGTGGCACGGGATACATGCGGACGTGCATTGTCCTGTTGGAACAGCAAGTTCCCTTGCCGGTCTAGGAATGGTAGAACGATGGGTTCGATGACGGTTTGGATGTACCGTGCACTATTCAGTGTCCCCTCGACGATCACCAGTGGTGTACGGCCAGTGTAGGAGATCGCTCCCCACACCATGATGCCGGGTGTTGGCCCTGTGTGCCTCGGTCGTATGCAGTCCTGATTGTGGCGCTCACCTGCACGGCGCCAAACACGCATACGACCATCATTGGCACCAAGGCAGAAGCGACTCTCATCGCTGAAGACGACACGTCTCCATTCGTCCCTCCATTCACGCCTGTCGCGACACCACTGGAGGCGGGCTGCACGATGTTGGGGCGTGAGCGGAAGGACCGTAGCCCAGCTTCATGGAGACGGTTGCGAATGGCCCTCGTCGATACCCCAGGAGCAACAGTGTCCCTAATTTGCTGGGAAGTGGCGGTGCGGTCCCCTACGGCACTGCGTAGGATCCTACGGTCTTGGCGTGCATCCGTGCGTCGCTGCGGTCCGGTCCCAGGTCGACGGGCACGTGCACCTTCCGCCGACCACTGGCGACAACATCGATGTACTGTGGAGACCTCACGCCCCACGTGTTGAGCAATTCGGCGGTACGTCCACCCGGCCTCCCGCATGCCCACTATACGCCCTCGCTCAAAGTCCGTCAACTGCACATACGGTTCACGTCCACGCTGTCGCGGCATGCTACCAGTGTTAAAGACTGCGATGGAGCTCCGTATGCCACGGCAAACTGGCTGACACTGACGGCGGCGGTGCACAAATGCTGCGCAGCTAGCGCCATTCGACGGCCAACACTGCGGTTCCTGGTGAGTCCGCTGTGCCGTGCGTGTGATCATTGCTTGTACAGCCCTCTCGCAGTGTCCGGAGCAAGTATGGTGGGTCTGACACACCGGTGTCAATGTGTTCTTTTTTCCATTTCCAGGAGTGTACATAGAAATTGAATTTTAATCTTCTGCAAATTTCCCAGAACATACAGGAGCGTATGCTTTAGTTCTGTATAATCGAGTGATTAACAACTGCACGGTCACTGCTGTTGTGCAACGAGTTCTGTAAGTGAACAAATGCTGCCCTGTACCCAGATCATTTCACAGTGGTATCTCAACGTGTGAACATCACTGAAGACGCTCAGGTTTTCTGTGACGATGAAAATAGGCACTTCATATTTAAAGAAATTGCATTCCTTGCATACATAGAAGATTCCAGTATAGTTGTGACAGCAGCAAACACTGCATACCAAGGTTTTTCAAGGATATGAAGTTAGGTAGCAAACGGAGAAGTGGAAAGTGGTTTCCATGTTTCGACCATGGAATTTTCTGAGATGATCCTGGTACACCCATTAAGGATATAGCGATGTTCCTACGATTATTCGACGATGTGGATACCATCATCTATGTCAAAGGCAAGCAGAAGAACGATAGATGAGTCGAATCTTCAAGTTTGCCTCTATTCAAGACATGTAATTCCACAGGTTCCCTGCTCTCCATCGACTTAGTAAGATGTGTGAATTTAGTATTGTGTCTCCTTACGGAAATGCAAAATTACTTTTTTGTTGCATGAAAAATAAATGAATGTTTGACTCACAATCTGTGTACATTATTTCTTTCACATTATGCTCGTACGTAAATTTCTCTGATACAATATCTGTGGTTCTCCTCAAGCATAGGAGATATAATTTTAAATATGTTTGCTATATGCCTCTGGAAGCAGACGCAGTCCTGACACCCGGTCCGATAAGGAAATACGTGCTGCACGATAGGTATAATCCCATTCAGTCGTTTCATATATGTTGTTATTCTCCATCTTAAAACTCCTTAATAGAACTCAGCTTCACAACTAATGTCTCTTCTGTCCTGGGCGTCCTTCATACAGACAACTAGGACATGTTTTCTGTAAATAACAACAACAAAGAAATATGGTTACGACTTTTTCGTTTATTCAGTTCTCTCAGGTCCTGTTTGCTTCTTGGTATTATAATTCTTCTCGATGTCTAGTTTGTGCTTGTCTGTCCAATGCAGAACTGTTCAGACTTTGCAGAGTATTATACATATACTGGGTTTGGATATTCTGTGATTATTTGTGGAGTTTATTCGTTTTTTGTGCCACCTATTGCAGGATTCTGATCCGTTTTTGTATAGCATCCTGTTCTAGGGGCAGGTTTATCAATACATTGAGCATTTCTGTGATTTCAGGTGGCAAGAATTTGCACTGACAATATTCATAACAGCGTACTCGTTATATAAATATATAATGTCCTTGAAAGACATTTATTATGCAACAGGCCCATAAGATTACAAATTTTACAAATATAGTCACTAAATAGGACACTAGAGTTATCATTATCAGCCTTAGTCACGACAATACTGTTTTCATGTAACTTCATATTCAGTTTTTTAACAGAGGCCTGACTAGTACTTGGGATATGCATTTCACGTTAAGCTTGCCGTAAGGCCTACAAATTTTGACAATAATGTCGGATTGTAAAAACTTAGGAATTTTTCTCTGTTCACGCCGTTTCCCACCTCCGCAGTCACCCATTTATCTTATGTATTGCTGACACATGAGGGCAAATTAAAAACGCAAACCCTTGTTACGAGGTCCGTTTTTTAGAAAACTCGCTTTCTGCAAAAGTGACCAAAATGGATTTGACAGAAGCGCCGTTCTTATTCAGAAAACAGTTTTTTTAAAACCCAATTTCCTCCTTGGTTATAAGCTACCAAATAACTTCCGTTGTTCCAAAACTCGCTTTTTACATGAAACTGATACAGCAAAACCCACTTTCTGCAGCTAAGTTTTGTAGGATGAAGAGTCCTTTCATTTTAATAACAATAATTTCAATGATCGTGTTGGTGGTATTTTCTGACGGAATAATACTATTCGTGGCATTTGCGTCCTTTCCATCTACATTGTTCTCAGGCCACTGTCCGTCGCAAAACTGCCTGTCTGAGACGACAAAGGCTCTGCATGTATTCTTAGCATGTGCTTAAAAGTTTATTTTTGAATGAAATGTCACAAGAATACCGTAAACTTGCAGTAGGAGTTGAAACGGGATGAAAGAGAAGAAGAGTGTCATATTGAAGAACCATTAGAAGAAACCGTGAAGAAACTGTGGAGGCGTTGGACCACCTTCGAAGCGACTATACTCCATGAGAGACCAGGGGTTGTTATGCAGCTCACTTAACCTACGATGAAATGAACAGCACTGACAGAAAGAAGAAATCACATCATCTAAGCAGTATCATGACATCCTCAGAAACCATGGTGACGTCAGAGTATAGCAAGAGGGCTTAAATGTGTATAACCTCAAATAGAAGTCTAGTAGCATTTTAAAGCCCAAATTGCCTGTCAGCATTGCCAAATCCAGAGTCATTCACTACTAAAAGCATTACATTTTCGAGGTTCAGATTTCAGATACACATATTGTGATGAGTGTACTGTAGTAGAGATCCTCCAGAAAGGACGCAGTCCAAAAAATGAAAGCTACGAATCACGTTAGTAAAAAAAAAAAAAGTCGAGATATGGCAAACATTATGAAGTTCATTGAAATACCCGATGATGCCAGAGAGTTGCATGAAAATTTATTGAGGGGAATAGTGGAGTGAAGGGTGCGTAATATAGGTGATGTAATGGAAAATGTAGATGTGGAAACAGAATGAGACACATGTTAAGTGCATTGACTTATAATATTTAAATGTTTGTGTGAATGTAATTTTGGTGTGTTTCCTTGGTAAACGAATCATAAGAAAGAATGATGTACATCAATATGTTACGCTAATAGTAAGTTCTTAAAAAGTTTTCATGGTCTTTTTTCAAAATATATATATGCAGATTGCTCTTTTGATTTTTGGATTACCTATTGCTATTTGGAAATTAAAACATTTAACGCGAAGTTAGTAAAATTTTCATCCCTATATAAATCCCTAAACAGTCTTTTGCGTTTCCTGACATTTTACAATTTTGCAGAAAGCGAGTTTTGAAGAAACGGTTTTCATTTAGAACATACAGCGCATTGGCCGAAAATTCAACATCGGTTACATTGACCACTTATCCCTGTTTCATGGCAGCCACATTACCTGGCGTGGCACAATAATGTTAAGACATCACCATGACTAATGCAAGAGCCTCATGGAAGCAGTGAGACTGGGGCCTGCTGGTTGAACAAGTATTGCCTTCACAGCATCACAGCAGTTAACACACTTCCTTGCTCAGCAAGGAGACAATAGTCGTAATATCATCGACGCAGCAGAAAGGCAGAGCCACTGTGATGTTGATGGCCTGATTGAAACATATAGCTAGGATGTGGAAGTGAACGCCTTAGCAAAACATGGGTAAACCAACCCCATATAGATATGCCAAACTTATAGACAGATGTTGATAATCTGACACATCCACCAGCTTCGAGGGGAAATCTCTGTCAGTCTTCCAGCACACATGTGTCTGCAAAATGCCACCTCCAGATATGTTCTCTCGTAGCTGTGAACCTACCATGTCTGATGCTGCTGAGTTAGTGCGTCAACCAACAGGACTACTTCCAGTCCCTCCCAGCCTCTGCGCCAACAGTCCATGGTTCAGGCCTGTGCAATTGTTCAAGTACCTACACTTGCCTGGCCAATGTCTGCTGCAGTCCACTTCATTGACTGTTGCTGAGAGCCGCCTCCTCCGTGATGGTTCCACTGCATGATTCTGCATGGTCCTGCTCACTGTGACCTGGGCCACATAGCTGCTTCCAATCTCTATGATTTCTTTCGTGGGCTGCCGTACTCTAATGGTGTTAGCGCCCATGACGTCTTCATTTCACGAGAAGAGTGAGGCTGGAAGGTGCCACTGACAACAGCCCACTTGCTTATGGCAGCACCTCCTCACCTATAGTACTCTGTATACGCTTCCTGGGCGCCGGCACATACGAGCGCCGTCACTAATCTTGTAGTTCGCTGTGTAATAAAATGAATCATAACAGTGCAATTTTCAAGTCACTACACTGGATAACAACAAATCCACCTGCCACTCCACCTCCCAACGTCGTGAACTACCTGCTGCCTAAGCACTGATAACTCAGTTCCATCAACTATCGCAGAAGTCATCCACTCCTGATCTTTACACAAATGTGCCTTCTCATCTAATACGCTACCATTATACATCATGATTACATATTGACTTTCAGATATTCCCTTTTTTTTCTAGTGATGTTCAAGACTGTGTTTACGGAGCGAGGTGGCGCAGTGGTTAGACACTGGACTTACATTCGGGAGTACGATGGTTCAATCCCGCGTCCGGCCATCCTGATTTAGGTTTTCCGTGATTTCCCTAAATCACTCCAGGCAAATGCTGGGATGGTTCCTCTGAAAGGGCACGGCCGACTTCCTTCCCCATCATTCTCTAAACCGATGAGACCGATGACCTCGCTGTCTGGTCTCCTATCCCAAACAACCCAAACCCAAGACTGTGTTTATAGCCTTCCAATGTTAGAGAGTGACATGAAATGCTAAAGATCTAAGATATATTTATACTGTGACGATTTTCTAAAATGCTTCTGATTTAAATAATAGTCTCACGGACGCCCGAGTGTTATACACTCTTCATGTAGGCTTCTTCTGAGTCCCCACGGAAGGCTTCAGACAATGCACTCTCTGGTCAAATATTGCCCCAGGAAAATTTAATACGTATGTAATAGCTACAACTGTTTTAACTACCATTACACGTATTGTTATTATTATTACTTTCGGCTATTCCCTTTCAATAAAGCGAATGGACTTGTGTAGTAATGGGATTTTTCTTCTTCTTCGTTCTTCCACGATTCTCTTCATGCCATCGCTGTGTCCTCTACTGCGCTCTTCCGACCAATTTTTTCCTGTTCTTTTTCCGGTGTATTTATTTTTAAGTGTATGTGTTGTAAGAGGTATGAGCTGCGTGCGATATGTAAGCTATAAGAGAATCTGAGACCAAAGAGCAGTGTTGACTGCAGTACGAACTGTGTAGCAGTAGCAGTAAGTTGTTGGTAGCGAGCAGTCGCCTGTCTGCGCTAGTTTGTCGAGTCTGGTGTATCATGTTGGCTGGGCCGGTCGCGGTGCAGCGATACCGGAGCCTGAGTATTAAGGTAAAAAGCAGCCTCGCGCATATCTAGTAAAGTGCCATGTAAATCTTTTAAAAATGTCCTAAGAATAATCTTCGTGGTATGAAGTAATTTCTAAAAAAAACATTCATTTCAATTTAAAGAATTTACTAATTTCTTCAATCCATGATCATACCTATTGTTGCAAAAGAAAAATCAGTTGCTTCCTTTCATAAATGACAAATCTATCGGCCAGCATTGCACAGAGCTGTGTCGGAAAATTTTTTATATAAGAGCAGATATATTCGCCGTTCTTATTGAGGTAAGAATTTTTTGTTTTTTTATTCAGAATGATCTTACAGGGCCATGACGCAGCGCTGCTGTCGTCCAAATTCTACCAGGTTCCTGAATTTATTTTTTATTACGAGGTTTAGGAATTTTTCTGTATCGAGGTTACATTAAATGAGAAAAGAATTTCGTGAGTACATTAAATGTGAATGCATTTCTGCAGGGAGATTATAAATGGGAACCAATTTTGTTCTGAGCTTACACTAAAATTAGAATCATTAACCAAATAATACGCATTTTATTATTTTGTGGGGAGGTTACACTATAAATTTACATTTTTTTGTGGGGAGGTTACACTTGGCGACAACCGGCCAGGATCGGATTTCTTTGTGAATCTCTGAGAAGTAGTCATATATCTGCTCTTATTTACTTAAATGTAGTTTGCATCTGGCGCAACGCATTTACTAATTTGTCACTCTTTCTTTCACAGATCATCGTCAATTTATTACTGTTTGTTGTAATTGTGTTTTTTTCATTTTTGCTTTGTCTCTGTTTCATTTTTGTGCTTATTTTTGATTTGGGAAAAATGCTGCGAAAAGCTCTTAACAGTATATCGCGATGTGCAATGATTGATATTGCCGACTCGATTAATTTGCGACACTCAGTGTAATAGCGATAACCCTCCATTTACAATCAGTGCGTACCGACTACTAATAATGATTTTAATTATAATGATGAGCAAACAAATTCAACTACGTCCACAGTAAATGTAACAATTGGTGACGCGGCACGTTCTGATACAGTGAACGCTGCCCAGTTTGACATGCCTAATTTGCAAAATTTACGTAGTGAACAGATAATTGTTTCTAACGAAGGTGAACAATATTCACAAAACACGTCAGATTTATTAGATTCCGGTGTAGTGACCAACAGTGCACATCCGATTGGCAAACCTTTTCAAGAATTACAGAATGACCAAATGGTTACAGATAACGTGACAAATGCAGATACACCAACACACAGCATAGAAAATAGAGTCGGTAATTTTGGCTGGGATCAAGTTATGGCAGTATTGCTACAACTTAATGAGAAAACAACAACCACAAACAGTCGAATGAAAAGCAAGACAACAATTACAACGACTTAATGAAAAACTAGATAACAATTCCAAACAGTTGAATGATAAGCAAGATAACAACTTCAAACACCTTAATGAAAATCTTATACAATTGAATGAAAAAAACGACAACCTTAATGGATCGAACAAACAGCTTAGTGCACAGATTACAGCCGTTGCCGTACAATGTCTTGATACTAAAGAACAATTACGTGGGGAAATTAAGGCTTGTGCTAGGAACAGTAGTGAAGAAATTAGATCTGTGGCACAAGAATTAAATAATACACATGCAGCCACAACTAAACTACTTAGAGACGAAATTAGTGCAGTCGCTAAACAATGTTCTGAGAACGCAACACAGTTACGCGATGAGTTTAAATTAATGTCAGCAGAACTTTCATGCGCACTGGATGCGAAAGCAGACGCGAAGTTTGACCAACAGAACAGCCAAATTGACGAACGTTTTAATCACCACCTACAAAGCAGTGAAACGCGTTACGGTAAATTCATACAGGAACAGAATAAAGTAAAGCGACAAGTCATGGAAGCAATTACTGCACAGAGACAGGAAGATAAGCGTAAATTATTTACAAAAGCAAAAACATACGTAGGCAACAATATTGCTACAGTATCGGACGAAATCAAACAGTTGAACACCGAATTGCGTGATGAAATTTCCGATCTTAAAACAAAAACAGACACACACACATTAGACTTTCAGACAACGACCAACAGACTTGAAAAGTTGGAACTAATACAGGATCCCGATGCCATCAAAGCAGACGTTAAAAAATTGAACGAAACCACATGTAAAATACAAAAACAAATTGATGCTTGTGATAATAAAAACGATGATCAGGTAAAAATACTGACTGAAAAATATGATGAATTGGCCAGTCGTATTAACGTTATCGAAAGTAATAATGACAGCAAATCAGACGATACGTCACCAGTTTCGTTTAATCAAACACCTGAATTCCAAAATTTACAGCAGACCATCAGTGAGATAGGTTCGTCCAATAATACATTACGTAGAAAATTGTCAACTTTACAGCAAGAGGTAACAGAGATGAAAAATGTTTCAGCCTTTAACACATCACAGCATACGCCACTTTGCGAACATTTGTCAGGCTCACACAGCCAGTATAATTTAGGTAATTTACAGAGAATACGTGAGTTAGATTCCGAACAGTCACAGACAAATAGATTCTCATACAATCCTGAACCTGTTCAGACATACAGAGACGATAATTTTGATTACAAGCATTTTACATCCGTGAGAAAATTTGAAGTATTTAAAAATGACAGAACACAGATTCACCCCTTGGATTGGATACAACAATTTAGCTTTGCTTTTCCACCAATTTGGCCCGTAACACATAAACTTGAATTTATTTGCAGTTTTTTGGAAGGCGAACCGGCAACTCGTGTGAGACCGATCGCGAGACAATGCTATTCGGTAGAAGAATTTCAGAATGCTTTTCTGTCAGCGTGTTGGTAGAAGACGACACAGCGCGGAATCAAGGATCAATTAATTAGTTTACCGAATTATGAGAACTCAAATTTTTCCACTGTCACGCAATTTTTTGAACACATGGTCCAACAAAACCAGTACTTAAGTGAGCCATACAATGAATCTGCACTTATCCAATTATGTATTTCTAAATTACCACGATCATTAAGAGTATCACTTTTAACAGGTCAGCAGAAAGAAAATATTTCGGCATTCAGAGATCTGTTACAGCTTTTGGAAGTTCAGCAATCAGATTATTCCTTCATAAACAAAAATTTTTCATATAATAACCAAGGTCAACAAGCATACAGCAATTACGATCAGCCACGCTATTTCAATAGCAAAGGTAATAGACGCTTCAGGAACGGCAACCACCAGAACTTTAATAACAGACAAAATTTTAATTATCAGTATCGTCAAAATTATCAGCAACAGGAACCACATTTTGGTAACATTAGAGGTTTTTCTCAACAACAGCAACAAAACCAACCGGTTAGCATACCTAACCAACAATGCAGTCTGCAAGGTCAACCAAGCTTTAATGTTTCGCCGTCTACGCGTATAGCGTCGGCTCCACCAAATAGCAACGCACCGCAACAAGGAAATAACTACGTTCAGAAAAAACGTCATTTTAACTCGTACCGCAACGCGCCGTATAGAAGTGACTATCATGACAGACGTAAAAGCAATGAGCACAATTTTCAGCGTACGTTTAATAACAGTCGGTCTTACCAGCAACAAAATCATCCACAACAACAGATTATCATGAATGAACCAGACTGTAGATATCATCCCGAACGTAATACGTCAGGAAGAAATAACAGAACAGTTCAAATAGTTGAAGTGCCACAGCATCCTCCCGCAAATAACAGCACGTCAGAAAGAATTTGTCTAGATACAGTACCGGTTGCATCTTCCAGCAACGCAAGCAATGCTTTTGACACGCAGAATCTTGTTCACGAAAATGTTATTACTTTTGACGATATCCGAGACACTCTTTTGTAGGAAAAACCAGTTATTCAAAAAACCATTTTACTCCCTGTCATTGAAGTAAAGATTGGATCATCTAAATTTTCAGCAGCAATCGATTCTGGATCACCTATGTCAGTTATAAATGAGGAAACTTTCAACGAATGTAGCAAAGAGAATACTTATCCTACATTACCATTAGGCAAAACTAAATTGAAAGAAGCAGTATCTGGTAAAGGAGTAGATGTAAAATTACAGACACATTTACCATTTTGTATTGCAGGTCATACATTTCACTCAAATTTTTGGATTGTTCCCTTATTGACAACAGACGTTATTTTAGGTACGAATTTTCTGGTAAAACACGACGCAATTATTGACTTTGAAAACTCCTATTTAAAGTTAAAGGATGAAAATGTACAACTGGCTTTAGAATTTCAGCACTCTTTATCTGCAGAAGAACAAACAATTAATTGTACAGAGGTTATTTCCGCATCACGTAACATAGACTGTCATTCCACATTGTTCACAGATACGCACGTACACAACTATAATACTCCAGACGAAGCCGACTATGACGTTATACAGATGATTTCTGATAAAGTTAAACAGAGCAGTGCAAATACAGACGACGAACGCACGTAATTACGCAAAATTCTTTTACAGCAAGCTCCAGTTTTTGGCAAACTTCCCTGGTACTATGACCGGTTTTATGTATGAATTTCCAGTTAAACAGCACGACACATTTAAAGCCAAACATTATCCCATTCCGTATATTCACAGAGAACAAGTTAAGAAAGAATTGCAAGCTATGCTTGACCAAGGTATTATTGAACCGGTAGTTACTCCGTACATAAACCCACTCCATATTGTTAAGAAAAAGGATAGTTCACTTCGCCTCGCACTTGATTCGCGTCACATTAATGACATTATTATTAATGAAACAGATCGCCCACAGACACTAGAAGAACTTCTACAGAAATTTCATGGTACTGCTGTTTATTCCACATTAGATTTGAAATCTGGATTTTGGCAAATTCAGCTCCATGCGAACTGCAGAAAGTACACAGATTTTCTCAGTTTTGGTGACTTATCAATTTTGTAAATTACCGTTCGGTTTAACTATTTCATCAGCAGAATTTATTCGCGGTTTGAATACTATACTTCCGACAGAACTTAAAGACAGAATCACAACGTATGTAGACGATATTCTTATTGCAGAAGCTAACTGGTCTGAACACAGTCTGATTCTTGAACAACTGTTACGAACTTTTCGTGCACAAGGACTCACAGTTAATCTCAGTAAATCGCACTTTGGCAAAACTTCTATAAAATTTCTTGGACATGTAATTTCAGCACCTGACCCGGAAAAACTTCAAGCTTTACGTGACATTACTGTTCCTACGACGAAGAAACAATTACGCGGCTTTCTGGGATTAATTAACTTTTTTCGTAAATTTATTCATTACTCTGCTTTAGACACCCCTAGATTATGTCAATTGACAGGTAAAAACACTATTTGGTCGTGGGATAGACAAGCACATTCTGAGTTTGTTAATTTGAAACATGCCTTGTTGAATGCACCTCTTTTATCACACCCAGATGCTACCAGAAATTTTTCCATTGCCACCAATAGTTCTAACACCGCTTTAGGCGTACACAATTTTCAGGAAATTGAAATTGAAAACATCGCCTTTGCGAGTCGCATTCTGTCACCTGCTGAACGCAATTATTCTGTCACAGAACTTGAAACATTGTGTGTTGTATGGGCATTTACGAGATTTCGGCATTTTCTTTATGGAAGACACACTACCGTTTACACAGATCACAGAGCTATACAGTTTTTACTTTCCGCAAAATTTACACAAGACAAGACAGATGGAAACTTTATTTACAGGAATTTAATTTGACAATTGTTCACATTCCCGGTACACAAAATATTGTAGCAGACGCACTATCCCGTTCTCTCAGCAACAATCAGCAAGACACCGCAACCAACTTCTGCAAAGCAAATTTCAGCGTTATGTATATTCAACAGGTTGCATTCGAAAATTTTATTTCGCCATCATTAGGAGACATAGCACAAGAGCAGAGTAAAGACAACGTATGGAAAGAAATTAAACACCTTTGGCAAGATAGGAATAATGTTACCATTAGAAACCATTACACTGTACGCAATAATATTCTGTTTCGCCGCTCTCACTCTGACAGCAACAACTGGTTACTATGCATTCCTGACGAACTTGTTAACAAATTAATTTGGTATACTCATTTAAGTTACGCACACTACGGAGCCAGAAAATGTTTTCTTATACTGAGACAGAACTGTTATTTCGCGAACATGGAGAAACGTATTCGACGAGTTTTAGCGTCATGTAAAATCTGCCAGAAAGCTAAGTCAGACACGACTTCACATATTCCTCCGTTACATCCCATTGTTTCTGTTAAATTGAGACACATGGCCGCTGTAGAGATTTTTGGTCCGATTCCCAGAACTAATAGAGGCTTTTGCTACATCTTTGTCGCTGTTGAACTCACTTCAAAATTTGTTACCTTCACTCCGTTACGCAAAGCTACTGCTAAATCTGTTTCGAAAGCATTTGTAAAACATTTTCTATCCCATGTAGGACATGTATTGAAAGTAATTTCTGACAATGGACCACAGTTTCGATCTGCTATATGAACACGTACGTTACGAGCAAGAAACATTTCTCCGATCTATATATCCAGGTACCACGCTTCTTCGAACCCTTGTGAACGCCTAATGAAAGAAATTGGTAAACTGTGTAGAATATACTGCCATAAAAAACATATTGATTGGGACACACATACTGTCATTCTAGGATGTAATTAACTCCATACCAAATGAATCTACTATGCTATCTCCGACTGTTATACTGAAAAATGTTGAACCATCTAACAAAATCAAAGAATTAGTATCCTTTCCTACATCTCGTTTACTACGACACCATGAAATAATTGATATTGCGCTGAACAACATCAAACGTGCCTCAGAGCGCCGGAGAAGACAGCAAAAACAGGTTTGTACACGCCCTGACTTTCACGTTGGACAGAAGATATTAGTACGTACACACTATCTATCCAACAGAGAAAAGAGTAGATGAAGTAAATTTGAGCTTCTATACGCAGGTCCACATCGAATTCGCAGCATTCCTCACCCCAATGCAGTTCACGTCGAAACTCTGAGAACCAGAAAAAGTAAAGGCAATCACCATCTCTCCAATATAAAATTCTTTATTGAATGAACATACTTTATGATTTATCACACTGTAATGCCATTTCCTGAATTTTATATGACCATTTATGCAACTATTTATATGAACACTTACTGATGATTATCATATTTTTTCTTGGCAAGTGCCCGGCGTGGTAAGGTTAGCAGGTCGCTTTTCTTGTCGTTACACATCAGACCGTGCACATTTTCCATTTTTCATGTATGTATGATTGTTTTCCTGTTTGTTTGTATGCACTATGAAATGTTTAAGATGTAACAAACACCAGTTGACTTTGACATTTTGTCTTATCATATCTCTACATCGTGACTATTTTACATTTTTTTTGCTACTACATTATGATACTCTGTGTACATTTTTCCACCTGAACAGTCTCTATGTTTTTGACATAATACGTTTTCTGTCATGCTATTTTGTATGCTTAATTATATCACTAGAAACCAGTTTTTATTTAATGGGTATCTGATTTAAATGCAAGATATTAATCCTTATTCATCATTTTCAGAAAGCAATAACGTGTAAAAGAAATAAATTAAACAAACCACAGTGGATTACTATGAAACGGGAATTTCACCTTCGGAATGAACGAAAGAAGATGTAATACCTCGTCATGAAGAGTAAATGGATCAGAATTAACAAGGATTAACAAGAATATACTATACACATCGTATGATAGCAGTCTTAACTAATTTTTTCTTTCAGAATACGAGGCGATTGATGCAGGCTGTCAGACAGAACTACGCATCTTAGTTTTAGTAATGAAACATGCTAGAAATAAGAAACTCTATACTATGAATAGCTGTATAAAGTAAATGGTAATATGAATAATGAACAATGAAGTGTCTTTTTGCAGATGATAATGAATGGTGATGAATAGTTATATGAAGAATATGCTAATATGAATAATGAAGTTTTTCTTTGCAGGTGATGATAGTAATGAAGTTATGGTAATATGAATAATGAAGTTTTTCTTTGCAGGTGAGAATAATGATGAAGTTTATATATTTACTATTAGTTAAGAGATGCTATGTAGTTATTTAAGTATTTGTTGCAGTTCGTTTTGACACTATGTCTTATATTGCATGGTATAATGACTGAATGTTTTGGAAAGGACAGCTAGAGTACATACATATTGAGTACACATTTCATTACCTGTTAATTCGAAGTTCACTAATTTTCAGCATAATATATGTTTCTTCTTTCAGTTGGATAATCCATTTTGTATTTTTTTCCAGGAGAAGCTATTCATGAAATTAATGTGCTATAAGCAGTTAGGCATTAAACCTGTTCTAGTACTTGCATTTTTTTACCCATTTGTGTGTGTCATTCATGAATGTGATCACATATACTCTACTTGTTTCATAAACTTGCTACAGCTGACTCATGATGAATGACGTTACCTAACCTCATTTGTAGCAATAAGTTAAAAGCAAATATTTTCATGCCCCAGCAATTAATTATCGATCCCAACGCAATGCATTGCTAGCAAAAAAAATGTATTACCAGTCCCAAATAATGCTACCAGTTTAAGAGAGTTCTGCGTAATATTGAATAATGTTTTCTAACCACAGACCTTGAGTAATAGTTACAGTATGTTACATTTTCACTATGTCCTATGTCACTTGAATGATGAGTTCTGAGTAATGTTTTCTAACCACAGACCTTGAGTAATAGTTACAGTGTGTTACATTTTAAATATGTCCTATGTCACTTGAATGATGAGTTCTGAGCAATACTGAATGATGTTTTGTAACAATGCATAAATGCTATGCCAATAATTTCTGTAAATAATATTTTTGTTATACTCTATAAATGCTATGCCAATAATTAACACTCATTTTGAATGATGACTTCTGATGGTTTGTAACTGGCCAATGAGTGCCAATAATAATTTTAAATATGTCATATGTCACTTTGTAACCTCCCCACAAAAATTTTAAATGAAAAAAAGACAATATTTAATAAAAATGGGGGCCAAGTGTAACCTCCCGCAATGAAATGTACTGACAAAGGCAACAAAAATGTGAAATTCGCAATCTGACTCTGGTGTAAGCTCCCACAAAAATAATGAAAAACAATTCAGTGCCAATGAAATCTCAGTGATAATGATAATTCAATTAAACCGAAATATCGGTCTTTGGCCCTGTGCAAATCAGAATTAAATTCTTACCTCATTGTAACTGCTGGTCAAATTTCTGCTCTTATTGTTGCGCACAGCTTGGAGGAACTGCATTGCAAATAATAATATTCCTTTTTTTTTTTTTTTTGTAATTTAACTGAAATTTGTTTAAGGGAAGTGGAACGAAATTTAGTTCAATAAAATCGCTTTTGAAATCATAATTATTATTGGGGCACTTGTTGGAAATTAATTACAATAAATGAACTTTAAATTATCTGATGATTACCTTAATTAACAATATACCTTATTCAGCATCTTGACCAGTGTTGCCGACAGACTACATCACACAACCGCACTGGGCTGCTACTACTGAACTCCACGACGACTACCACTGAACTGCTCTCAACGACTACTAACAGAGTACTACTCAACTGCACTGCTACTATCGTACTGCTCGCAACACTCGCGCGGTCAAGCGCAAACTAACTACGATTATAGGCTCTCTGGTCAAAGATTTTAACGTGCCTCACCATCGCTGCTATGTTACATACGTGTTTCATAACCCTCCACTGGGGGGGCAAAAATTTGGCAGCGATGGTGAGTCATTTGGACTTGCCATCGCAAGAAATTTTTACAATTTACAGAATATTCAAATTTAGTACATAAATTAAATGTTGTGCACATGCACCGAGTACAAAATATATCAGACAAAGACAGGATGTGAGTACAAAACATAGTAGTAAATCAGAAAACTATATATACAAATTATTTGACAGATAGCAAAGTGCACATGCACTGAAAAAATTCTTTAGCATTTTCAGAACAAATAAACAGAATGGCAGAAAATCGTGTTGATAATTGACATGAGTGTACTCGCACTGGAGTGGATAACATATTAGCAATTTACGAAATGTATATATATAATTAGTAACAAATGAGATAAGTGCATACGTACTGAAGTATTGAATATACAGAATGAGTACAAATCATATTGAAAATGCACAGGCACTGAAGTTCAGTAGAAAACATATTAACACACAACATAAGTGCACATGCACTGTAGTACAGAACATATCATTAAAATAAAATAATAAAAAAAATGTATATACAATATAAAAGACGAGAGTGCACATACTGTACTTGAGAACAAATCGAAAAAATGTCTTAGGCATTTTTGCAATAAATAAACATAATGGCAAAAAATCATATCGACAAGTGACACAAGTGTACTCGCACTGGAGTTCAGCGAATCAAAAAAATGTATAGCCATGAACATAAATAATGTTAGCAAAAATGATTTTCACTATGTGACAGAATTAGGATAGGAAAGGGAAGGATTGCATCATGGTTGTAGCACTTTAAATTGCACACAGCTGTTCTGAAAGTCCATATCTTTCCACAGAAGTACAACACCAAGTGACACAATTTGAAGTTCTTTTCCCATCAGAATTTATCAGTGTAGCCAGGACACTGAACTCTCGTAGTAACATTTCATGTTCTCATTTTGGCAGTACATTAGGTACACCAAACAGTGGGACCATAATAACGTCTTCATCGCTCACGGTGGTGGACAGCATGTCGTGTCAACACCACGCTCTTACAAGGCACATCAACGTAGAATTAGTGCAAAACCAAAGATAGTGCTCCATGATCACTAGGATAGACAGGACAAATGGACATTGCAGTAATTCAGGGTAGTTAGCTCATGAGGTGAAGGACATTAAGTCACATAATATTGACAATTACAGTCTTCATTAGTAGTTTGGGGCATTCGTAGCCCAGCGATTGAACATTTCTGTACCAAGTACGTAGTATTACAGAAAAATGTTCATTAATGGTTTTACATAGAATCAGTAACCTTCTTTTCCTAGTTACAAAGCATTATTAAATAATCGCATTCTTTTCCATATACCATAGTTAATTAATCATTGGTCATTCCAATAGTATTAATCACTAGCCTTCTCTTAATTACAAAGCATTATGAAGCAATCGCATTCTTTTCCAGTTACAAAGTATCAACATTGAAAACAAGAGCTAATTAATGGCATAATTAATAAACTAATTCATTGATTGACATTAATTATTGGCACTCAGTGGCCATCAAGTATTGAATAGAATAAAACATTGTTCATCATTCAGTATTATTCAGATCATTAAGAGGTAATAACAATCCATTGAGTCACATTCAGATCATTATGAAGTCATTATTAAAAATCAGCTAATTACAGTCATAGCATTAATAATCATGGGCATTATAAGTAGTCTCATTACAATAAACAGTGGCAGTTATTAGCCAGTTACAAGGCATTATTTTATATATATATATATTTACTTCGTATCATTACGAAGTCATTACTGAAGTGACATAATATTCAGAGTTGATCAGTATTATTCAGAACTTTCTCAAACTGGTATCACTATTTGGGACTGGTAATACATTTTTTTGTTAGCAATGCATTGCGTTTGGTAATTATAAGAGAAAGCCAGAAGAGAAAAAGAGAGAAAAAAAAATTGGTAGTGGGTTGTTCCTGTAAATGAAAAAAAATGAGTAACGTCATTCGTCATGAGTCAGCTGTAGCAAGGTTATGAAACAAGGCAGTATATGTGATCACATTTATAAATAATAGACACAAATGGGTAAAAAATGTAAGTGCTAGTACAGGTATAATAAGTAATAGGTTTAGTATGTCTCATGAAAAACTTCTCCTGGAAAAAATATAAAATGGATTATTGACCTGAAAGAAGAAACGCACACTATGCTGAAAAGTAGTGAACTTCGAATTAACAAGTAGTGAAATGTGTATAAAATGTGCTCCATAGCTGTCCTTTCCAAAACTTTCCGTCATCCTACTATGCAATATAACACCTGCTGTCAAAACAAACTGCAACAAATACTTAAATAACTACGTAGCATAAATACATGACTTCAACATTATCCTCATCTGTAAAAAAAAAACTTCATTATTCATCACTTCATTATTCATAACTCCATCATTATCATCACCTGTAAAGAAAAACTTCATTATCCATAGTAGCACACTCTTCATCATTATTCATCATCACTCATTATCATCTGCAAAAAATCACTTCATTACTCATTACACAACTATTCCTTATCTCTAGCATATTTCATCACTAAAACTAAGATGTGTAGTTCTGTCTGACAGCCTGCATCAATCACCTTGTATTCTGAAAGAAAAAATTAGTTAAGACTGCTATTCTACGATAAGTATAGTATATTCTTGTTAATGCTTGTTAATCCTGATCCATTTACTCTTCCTCATAAAGTTATTGCATCTTCAATCGTTTATTCCGTAGGTGAAATTCCAATTTCTGTTGAATTTATTTCTTACACACATCATTTCTTTCTGAAATTGATGAACAAAGATTAATGTCTTGCATTCAAATCATATACCCACTAAATAATTACTGATTAACGGTAACATAATTAAGCATACAGCATAACATGACAGAAAACGTAATATGTCGAAAGCACAGACAGTGTTCAAAGGCAAAAATGTATACGGAATATCACAATGCACCAGCAAAAAAATGTAAAAGTCACGATGTTGAGATGTCATAAGGCAAAAAATGTCAAAGTCAACGGGTGTGTTATACCTTAACTATTTCACAGTGCATATAGACAAAACTGGAATACAATCGTACACACAAAAAATGGAAAATGTGCACGGTCTGGTGTGTAACGACAAGTAAAGCGACCTGCTAACCTTATCTTGCCGGGCACTTGTCAAGAAAAAATACGACAGTCATCAGTAGGTAATCACATAAATATAATTGCATAAGTGGTCATAAAATGTGTAAGTTCGTCTGAAAAAAAATGTGCACGGTCTGATCTGTAACGACAAGAAAAGCGACCTGCTAAACTTACCTTGCCGGGCACTTGCCAAGAAAAAATACGATAACCATCAGTAATTAGTCAGGTGAAATAATTGCATTAGTAAATGGCATCATAGCATGTTACATCATAAAGTGATTTCATTCAATAAACGGTTTAATGTTTGAGATATGGTGATTGCCTTTCGATTTTCTGGTTCTCAAAGTTTCGACGTGTACAACATTGGGGTGAGGGATGCTGCGAATCCGATATGGACCTGCGTATAGAAGTTCAAATTTACTGCACTTACCTTTTAATTTGCTGGATAAATAGTGTGTACGTACTAATATTTTCTGTCCAACGTGAAAGTCGCGGCGTGTACAAACCTGTTTTTGCTGTCTTCTCCGGCGCTCTGCGGCACGTTTGATGTTGTTCAGTGCAATGTCGATTATTTCGTGGTGTCGTAAGCGACGAGATGTAGGAAAATTTATAAATTCTTTAATCTTGTTTGGTGGTTCAACGTTTTTCAGTATAACAGACGGAGATAGCATAGTGGATTCATTTGGAATGGAATTAATTACATCTTGGAATGAGAGTATGTGTGTGTCCCAATCAATATGTCTTTTGTGGCAGTATATTCGGCACAGTTTACCAATTTCTTTCATTAATCGTTCGCAAGGGTTCGAAGAAGCATGGTACTTGGATATATAGATCGGAGAAATGTTTCTAGCTCGTAACATACGTGTCCATACGCTACTACGAAATTGAGATCCATTGTCAGAAATTACTTTCGTCACATGCCCTACATGAAATAGAAAATGTTTTACAAATGCTTTCGAAACAGTTTTAGCAGTAGCTTTGCGTAACGGAGTGAAGGTAACAAATTTTGAAGTGAGCTCAACAGCGACAAAGATGTAGCAAAAACCTCTGTTAGTTCTCGGAATCGGACCAAAAATATCTACTGCGGCCATATGTCTTAATTTAACAGGTACAATGGGATATAAAGGAGGAATATGTGAAGTGGTGTCTGATTTAGCTTTCTGGCAAATTTTACAAGACGCTAAAACTCGTTGTATACGTTTCTCCATGTTGTTAAAATAACAGTTCTGTCTCAATATAAGAAAACATTTTCTTGCTCCGTAATGTGCGTAACTTAAATGAGTGTACCAGATTAATTTGTTAACAAGTTCGTCAGGGATGCATAATAACCAATTGTTGCTGTCAGGATGAGAACGGCGAAACAGAATGTCATTGCGTACAGTGTAGTGGTTCCTAATCGTAATATTTTTCCTATCTTGCCAAAGGTGTTTAATTTCTTTCCACACATTGTCTTTATTTTGTTCTTGTGCTATGTCCTGTAATGACGATGAAATAAAATTTTCAAATGCTACTTGCTGAATGTACATGACACTGAAATTTGTTTTGCAGAAGTTGGTTGCTACGTCTTGCTGATTGTTGCCGAGAGAACGCGATAGTGCGTCTGCTATAACATGTTGCTTACCGGGAATGTGAACTATTGTAAAATTAAATTCCTGTAAATAAAGTTTCCATCTGCTTAATCTGTCGTGCGTGAATTTGGCCGAAAGTAAAAATTGTATCGCTCTGTGGTCTGTGTACACGGTTGTATGTCTGCCATAAAGAAAGTGCCGAAATCTCGTAAAAGCCCATACAACACATAATGTTTCCAATTCTGTAACGGAATAATTTCGTTCAGCAGGTGACAAAATGCGGCTTGCAAATGCGATGTTTTTAATTACTGTAGAACCATCTTCTTCAATTTCCTGGAAAATGTGTACGCCTAAAGCGGTGTTAGAACTGTCGGTGGCAATGGAAAAATTTCTGGTAAGATCTGGGTGCCATAAAAGTGGAGTATTCAACAAAGCATGTTTCAAATAAAATTCTCATGACCAAATTCTGCGTGTCAAAAGTATTGCTTACGTTACTGGAATATGCAATCTGTGCTGTATCTGGTTAAATTCTATCGTACGTGCTGTTATTTACGGGAGAATGCTGTGGCATTTCTACTATTTGTACTGTTCTGTTAGTTCTTCCTGACGTATTACGCTATAGATGACACCCATTGTCTGGTTCATTCATGATAATATGTTATTGCTGATGTTCTTGCTGCTGAAAAGATCGACTGTTATTAAATGTACGCTGAAAATTGTGCTCATTATTTTTACGTTTGTCATGATAGTCACTTCTATACGGCGCATTGCTATAGGAATTAAAATATTGTGTTTTCTGTACGTAGTTATTTCCTCGTGGCTGCCGTGCGTTACTATTTGTTGTAGCTGGGACTATACGTGCACGCGGCGAAACATTAAAGCTTGGTTGACCTTGTAGACTGCATTGTTGGTTAGGTATGCTAACCGGCTGGTTTTGTTGCTGTAGTTGTGAAAAACCTCTATTGTTACTAAAATGTGTCTCCTATTGCTGATAATTTTACACATACTGATGATTAAAATTTTGTCAGTTATTAAAAATACGCTGGTAGTTGTGGAGTGCCTGATAAAAATTGTCACTTTCAGTATAACTTGTCAAATCCGGTTTTCTTTACATATTCTTAATTCTAAATAGAGCAATAGTTAAAGAGCGGTTTTGATAGATATAAAGGATAGTAGAAGAGAAGGCAGCAGTGCAGAAAACTAAAGATGAAACAGCACTACTACAGCTCGGGGCCCTATGCTCGCTACGGCACATATTCATTAAAGCGTAATGAATCCCCTGAGGTTAATTATGCGCTACAAATAAATTTTAGCTTTTGCATTACAGACAATGGCGATAAAAATTCAAAAGTAAATTGTTGTATCCATGCTACTTCAAGTTTCTGCATTATAGGTAATAGCGGTGAAAGTACAAAAATAAATCGTCGTATACAGTTCAAATCGTGTATCTGTGCTCTGTCATTATTAAGTTCCTTAGATTTTCTTACGGATAACGACTGCTCGTAATCAACATTATCGTCTCTGAATTTGTGAACACGTTCAGGATCGTAAGAGTATCTATTGAACTGTGGTTGATCGGAATCTAAGTCCCGTACTCTCTGTAGATTACTCAAATTATACGCGCTGCGCGAGTCTGACAAATGTTCATAAAGTGGCGTCTGTTGTGGTATGTTATTAACTGAAATGTTTTTCATCTCTGTTACTTCTTGTTGTAAACTCGACAATTTTCTACACAACGTGTTGTTAGACGAGTCGATCTCATTAATTGTCTGCTGCAAATTTTGAAATTCAGGTGTTTGGTTAAATGAAATCGGTGCAGTATCGTCTGATTTATTATCATTACTACTTTCAATAGCATCAATACGACTGGCCAATTCTTCATATTTTTCAGTCAGTATTTTTGCCTGATCATCGGTTTTAGAATCGGACGCATTAATCTGTTTTTGCAACTTACGCGTAGTTTCGCTCAGTTTTTTAACATCAGCTTTAATGACATCGCAATCCTGTGGTAGTTCTAATAGTTCGAATCTGTCTGTCACCGTTTGAATATTTACTGTGTGTGTATCTGTTTTTGATTTAAGATCAGAAATTTCATCCCGTAATTCCGCGTTCAACTGTTCGATGGTATTAATTTTGTCGGACACTGTAGTAATATTATTGTCTACATATGTCTTCGCTTTCGCGAACATTTTACGTTTGTCTTCTTGTCTCTGAGCCGTGATTGTTTCCATGACTTGTCGTTTTACTTTGTTTTGATCTTGAATAAATTTGCGGAAACGCGTATCACTGTTCTGTATGTGCTGATTAAAGCGTTCGTCAATCTGAGTGTTCTGTTGGTCGAATTTCGCGTCGATCTTTTCATCCATTGTGCGCGAAAGTTCTGCTGTCATTGCTTTAAACTCGTCGCGTAATTGTGTAGCCTTTTCAGAGCATTGTTTAGCGACTCCGCTAATTTCGTCTCTGAGTGTTTCTGTTGCAGCTGTTTGCAATTCCCTTAATTCCTGAGCAACAGACTTAATTTCTTCGCTACTTCTTTTTGAACAAGCCTCAATTTCCACGCGTAACTGTTCCTTAGTGTCATGACACTGCGCGGCAACGGCTGCAATCTGCTCGCTAAGCTGTCTGGAATTGTCGTCTAATTTTTCATTTAAGTGTTGTTTGAGTTTTTCGTTATCTTGTTTGACCTGTTCACTAAGTTCTTTGAAATTTTCTTTCTGTTGACTGGAATTGTTATCTAGTTTTTCAACACGTTCATTAATTCGTAGCAACAATGCCATAATTGGATCCGACACAAAATTAGCATTTCTATTCTCCGTGCTGTTTAACGGTGGATCTGGAATTGTTTCGCTTTCTGTAACCATTCGGTTATTTTGAGATTCACAAAAAGGTTTGTCAGTCGAATGTACACTGTCGGTCATTATTTCTGAATTAAATGGATCCGTCGTACTTTCACTACACTGACCATTTTCATTCGAAAAATTTGTTTGTATGTTACTTGAATTTTCCAAACCGGTTGTGTTAAGCTGGGTAGCGCTCATTACAATAGAGCGTCCAGCGTCATCAATTGTCGTCAAGTTAACAGAAGATACAATCGAGTTCGTTCGTTCATCATTAAGACAAAAATCATCATTAGTGATTGTAATGCATTGATTGTTAGTGAACGCAGGATTGTCATCATTACACTGCGTGTCACATGTCCTATCGGTAAAGTCGTTTGAGCCGGTAATTTCGTTCGTAATACCTCGCGATACACTATTCACAGTCTTTCGCGGCATTTTTACAATAGTCACAATTTTTCACAAAATAAATAAGCACAATGCAAAAGCAACACACAAATACAACAGAGCAACGAATTGCCGTTGACCTGTAGAAAGAAAGTCACAAGTTAATAAAAGCGTTGCGCCAAATCCTAATTATATCTAAGCAAATAAGAGCAGATATCTGACTGTTGTTCAAAAGACTCTCAACGAAATACGATCCTGGACTGGGTGTCGCCAAGTGTAACCTCCCCACAAAAATTTTAAATGAAAAAAAGACAATATTTAATAAAAATGGGGGCCAAGTGTAACCTCCCGCAATGAAATGTACTGACAAAGGCAACAAAAATGTGAAATTCGCAATCTGACTCTGGTGTAAGCTCCCACAAAAATAATGAAAAACAATTCAGTGCCAATGAAATCTCAGTGATAATGATAATTCAATTAAACCGAAATATCGGTCTTTGGCCCTGTGCAAATCAGAATTAAATTCTTACCTCATTGTAACTGCTGGTCAAATTTCTGCTCTTATTGTTGCGCACAGCTTGGAGGAACTGCATTGCAAATAATAATATTCCTTTTTTTTTTTTTTGTAATTTAACTGAAATTTGTTTAAGGGAAGTGGAACGAAATTTAGTTCAATAAAATCGCTTTTGAAATCATAATTATTATTGGGGCACTTGTTGGAAATTAATTACAATAAATGAACTTTAAATTATCTGATGATTACCTTAATTAACAATATACCTTATTCAGCATCTTGACCAGTGTTGCCGACAGACTACATCACACAACCGCACTGGGCTGCTACTACTGAACTCCACGACGACTACCACTGAACTGCTCTCAACGACTACTAACAGAGTACTACTCAACTGCACTGCTACTATCGTACTGCTCGCAACACTCGCGCGGTCAAGCGCAGACTAACTACGATTATAGGCTCTCTGGTCAAAGATTTTAACGTGCCTCACCATCGCTGCTATGTTACATACGTGTTTCAACTTGAATGATGAAAATTTTTATGTAATATTCAATACTTGCTATATGTTTAGTAACTGGCCAGTGAGTGCCAATAATTATTTTAAATATGTCATATGTCACTTGAATGATGAAAAATGTTTTGTAATATTCAATACTTGCTATACATTTAGTAACTGACCAATGAATGCCATTGTTTCTTATATTTTAAATTTGTATTATGTTACCTACATGCTATTATATATGAATACCAGTAGCTTGATGCTACACTCGTTAGGTCCTGTTTTGAATGATGACTTCTGATGGTTTGTAACTGGCCAATGAGTGCCAATGATTACTGTAACTGGATGAATTATGTAAATGGTATGCCATTAATTAACTCTTGCTTTGAATGATCACCTTTAAATAATGTATAAAAATGGTTTGTAACTGGCCAATGAGTGCCAATGTTCACTGCAATCAGATGATTTATGAACGTTATTCTGTAATACTTCATACATAGTACAGAAGTCTTCAGTAACTAGACAATGAGTGCCCACGATTAGTCAAATCGGTTGATTGACTAGTGTAATTCTCAATGATGACTAGCATGAGACTTAATGTCCTTCACCTTCTGACCTAATTACCAGAAATTACTGCAATATACGTTTGTCCTGTCTATCCTTATGATAATGGAGCACTATATTTGGTTCCTGCACTAATTCTACGTTGGTGAATGAGTGTGGTGTTGACACATCATGGTGTCGACCACCTTGAACAATGGAGATGTTATTATGGTTCCACTGTTTGGTGTACCTAATGTACTATCAAAATGATAACATGGAATATTAATACGACATTTCAGTCTCTTGGCTACACTGATTAATACTTCAGGGAAGAGAACTTCAGATTGTCTCACTTGGTGTTGTGCTTCTGTAGAAAGATATGGACTTTCAGTGCAGCTACGTGCAACCTAATGTGCTACACCCATGATGCAATCCTTCCCTTTCCTATCCTAGTTATAGTAAAATGGTAAAAAAAAGACAAACAAAAAAATACTACAGTGCGTATGCACTTTATGTCATTTGTTAATATGATTTGTACTCATTGCGTATACATTTTGTCATTGCTTGATATGTTCTGTACTACAGTGTGTATGCACTTTATGTCATTTGTTAATATGTTTTGTACTCATTGCGTATACATTTTGTCATCGCTTGATATGTTCTGTACTACAGTGTGTATGCACTTTATGTCATTTGTTAATATGTTTTGTACTTATTGCGTATACATTTTGTCATTGCTTGATATGTTCTGGACTACAGTGCATATGCACTTTATGTCATTAGTTAATATGTTTTGTACTCATTGCGTATACATTTTGTCATTGCTTGATATCTTCTGGACTACAGTGCATATGCACTTTATGTCATTAGTTAATATGTTTTGTACTCATTGCGTATACATTTTGTCATTGCTTGATATGTTCTGTACTCAGTGGATGTGCACTATATTTCGTTTCATGTTATGCACTTATATATATATATGTATATATTCTGTGACTGTAAACTTAGTTAATTAAGAAAAATTGCGTATATATTTTGTGATTTCTTGATATGTTCTGTACTCAGTGCATATGCACTATATTTCATTTTATGTTATGCACTTATATATATGTATATACTCTGTGACTGACAACTTAGTTAATTAAGTAGATTTTAGAAAAATTTGTTGCTCATGGCAAGTCCAATTGACTCACCATCGCTGCCAAACTTTTGACCCCCCCCCCCCCCCCAGTGGAGGGTTATGTAAGATGTATGTGCTGCCTGCGATATGTAAGCTATAAGAGAATCTGAGACCAAAGAGCAGTGTTGACTGCAGTGCGAACTGTGTAGCAGTAGCAGGAAGTTGCTGCTAGCGAGCAGTCGCCTGTCTGCGCTAGTCTGTCGAGTCTGGTGTATCATGTTGGCTGGGCCGGTCGCGGTGCAGCGATACCGGAGCCTGAGTATTATTGTGTAAGGTAAAAAGCAGCCTCGCGCATATCTAGTAATGTTATGTAAAGTGCCATGTAAATCTTTTAAAAATGTCCTAAGAATAATCTTCGTGGTATGAAGTAATTTCTAAAAAAAACATTCATTTCAATTTAAAGAATTTACTAATTTCTTCAATCCATGATCATACCTATTGTTGCAAAAGAAAAATCAGTTGCTTCCTTTCATAAATGACAAATCTATCGGCCAGCATTGCACAGAGCTGTGTCGAAAATTTTTTTATATAAGAGCAGATATATTCGCTGTTCTTATTGAGGTAATAATTTTTTGTTTTTTGTTTTTTTTTTTTTATTCAGAATGATCTTACAGGGCCATTACGCAGCGCTGCTGTCGTCCAAATTCTACCAGGTTACGGAATTTATTTTTTATTAGGAGGTTTAGGAATTTTTCTGTTTCGAGGTTACATTAAACGAGAAAAGAATTTTGTGGGTACATTAAATGTGAATGCATTTCTGTAGGGAGGTTATAAATGGGAACTAATTTTGTTCTGAGCTTACTCTAAAATTAGAATCATTAACCAAATAATATTCATTTTATTATTTTGTGAGGAGGTTACACTATAAATAGAATCATACTCATATTTATTATATTATAACATTTATATTTTTTTGGTGGGAAGGTTACAGTGTCTTTATGATGTTTCTGAACTGTTCTCACTGTTTGCATTTTCTTTTGTGATCTTTAATGTCCTCTTCTGTGTCAATGATCCATTTTGTCTTGTTTTTGCTTGTGTTTGCTATCTCAAAGATTTGCCTTGTGGGCCTGTTCTTGTTTGTCCTGCTGATATGTCCATAAATTTCCATCCTTCTTTTTCATAGGTGTCCGTTATTGTTCCTATCCGTTTGTAGATTTCTCTTGATGATCCTTTTATCCAAATTTCTTCACAAGAAACTATTCCGAATATTGTTCGTAGAACTTTCCTTACCTGTATTTCGATCTCTCTTATTTTCGTATGACAATGAGTCCCTGTGATTTCTGCAGCGTAAACTGCTTCTAGCAGAACTACTCTGGTGTAATACTTTAGTTTTGCGATGACAGAAACAGATATTTTACTGTAGTGACTCCAACTGAACTTATATGCTTTTTGTAATTTGGAGATTCTTTCTTGATTGACTGTTGTGTTCAGTCCTGATGGTTGAATGATCTCTCCTAGATATTTGAAGAGCGTATCGAGTTGTAATTGAGAGATTATCTGCAGGATTGCTTTCCACGTTTGAGTTTTCTCGTAGGAAATCTGTAGGCCAGTTTTTTGTGAGATTTAGTGAAGCTTCTCCAGGGCAAGTTTGACTTCTTCTCTGTTGTTGGTTTGAATGGCAAGAGCATCCGCAAAAGCAAACATATAAAACTGATTTCCTAGTCTTTTTTAATTCAGATGGAAGTACCTTTATTTCCTTTTCCCAAGTCCAGAATTTTTTTTTTCAGAACTATGTGAAATAGACGGGAGGACAGTCTATCTCCTTGGCGGACCCCGTTATTGGTATGAAATGCTTCTGAAGTTTCTCTCACGAATTTAACTTCGGTGGTTGTACCAGTTGATGTCTTTTTGGATAAATGACTGTTTCCATATTAGTTTTGAATTCTACTAACATGTGGAATAATGTTTGTCTATCTATTGAATCATAAGCTTTTTAAAGTCGACAACAGTCACCACAGTACTTCGAAATCTTCTTATTTGCCAAATTGTCTCTATGTTCCATATCCTTTTTACACAAGATGACCTTTGCGAAACTCTGCCTGATACTCTCACATTACTGGGCTCACTTGTTTCGCTGTCAACTTAACAGGGCTTTTGAAAGTATACTGTGTACTACAGGCAGCAGTGAAACTCCTCTGTAATTACTTGGATCGCTTTTATCTCCTTTTTTGTGAAGAGGATAAATTAATGTACATTTCCACTATGCAGGTACTTGTTCATCTTCCAAAATGTTTGATAGAATTCTTTGAGCTGCTTGTGTGAGATTACCGTAATTTAACTGCCATATTTCTACTATGATTACCATCACACATATACGTAAATCATTGCATATAGTTATAAGTGTTATGAGCCACTTAACTACGTTACTGTATAGCTCTTATGCATGACTGCCTCTCACATTAGAAATAAATATATCATAGTATAATTTTGCGGTAAGTATTATGAGACATGTAACTGCGTTACTGTATAGCTCTTAGTTATGACTGTTTCTCACACGAGAAATAAATATGTTATAATCTTAAACATGACAGTAACTTCAGCAACTGTATGACAATGAACTTGGACAAATTAAAAAATGTAGTCAACCAGCTGCAAATAAAGATTTGTTGGAACCCGTAATCTAGCTTACGAAAATTTTAAAGTTGTCTTCTTTGGAAGGTGTAAAGGTCCTTGTAACATCACAAGCTGATCCTTGAAGATAGTTGACAACCGAAACTGGTTGTAACAATATAACAAATGTAGACATTGGCGTGTCTTGCAATTTCTAAAATAATATATTTTTGTCTACAAAATCACTTTTCGTCTATAGAAACGAGATAGCATGTGCTAATAAGCATTCGTACACAACACACTCTAGTTCTATAATACATGCGGTTTTTCGTAAGTTTGTAGTAATTAATGGCTTCGAAAGAAGTACTATCACTAACTTGGGTGTTAAGATTATAAGAAAACTGATTTTACCAGCAGAAGGTGAGGAAATTCCTCATAAGAATGTGACGTCTCTTTGTTTTTAGATAATAAATTTTAAGCACTTTTTATAACTATTTTTGTAAAAATTATGAGTCTTGATAATTTTAGTTAATTAGTTTTTTCGTAGCATCCTCGTTGAACATTTTGAATGATAACATATTCTCCATCGATTGCATATATTTATTGTTGATCGGGCATCGGCAATTACTGCTTTAAGCTGTTATCGAGTGGTTTAGACGCTGACACAGTGTCAACAGAATGAAAAGTAATAAACTCGTATGGACTTATCAGTCTTCATTACCATGCCCATTATAATTATCCGGGCTGTTATGCCGTGGTCGGTTGATGAATTCTGTGTCGATCCCCAGCGTTTCGTCTCCGACTGCGGGAGACATCTTCAAGGGGGTCCGTAGCTCAATGGAGACGAAACGTTTGGAATCGACACAGAATTCATCAACCGACCACGGCATAACAGCCCGGATAATTATAATGGACATGATATTTCCGGCCATGAAACTCTACATTTTAGTATCAGTCTTCATTACACTCAATATTTCTACAAAACAGGTGCAAATAATTCTCGAGGAACTTATTTCGCGATATCTATGCAGTGTATATTGCACAGCATATTTGTCAAAAACTCCAATCTGTTTGGCGTACTAGCATAATGTTAATTTCATCTGGGGCAGGATTTGAGTGGAGCGGAGTTTGGCTGGGGGCTGTGTACCTGTGAGTTTTTAATCAATCTTTAACTTATTCAATAAACGTTTACAGTACCAGAGCACATGCAAAAAAGAAAATACAAATGTTTGTTCTCACTCTCTTAAGACTCTCTCGCAGAATCTTCCACTGGAGTTTATCTATCGTCTCTGTAACCCTTCCGCGATTACTAAATGATCCTGTAACGAAGCGCGCTGCTCTCCGTTGGATCTTCTCTATCTCTTCTATCAACCCTATCTGGTACGGATCCCACACTGTTGAGCAGTATTCAAGCAGTGGGCGAACAAGCGTACTGTAACCTACTTCCTTTGTTTTCGGACTGCATTTCCTTAGGATTCTTCCAATGAATCTCACTCTGGCATCTGCTTTACCGACGATTAATTTTACATGGTCATTCCATTTTAGATCAGTCCTAATGCCTACGCCCAGATGACTTATGGAGTTAACTGCTTCCAGTTGCTGACCTCCTATATTGTAGCTAAATGATAAAGGATCTTTCTTTCTGTGTATTCGCAGCACATTACACTTGTCTACATTGAGATTCAGTTGTCATTCCCTGCACCATGCGTCAATTCGTTGCAGATCCTCCGGCATTTCAGTACAATTTTCCATTGTTACAACCTCTCGATGTACCACAGCATCATCCACAAAACGCCTCAGTGAACTTCCGATGTTATCCACAATGTCATTTATATATATTGTGAATAGCAAAGGTCCTACGACAGTCCCCTGCGGCACACCCGAAATCACTCTTACTTCGGAAGACTTCTCTCCATTGAGAATGAAATGCTGCGTTCTGTTATTTAGGATATCTTCAATCCAATCACATAATTGGTCTGATAGTCCACATGCTCTTACTTTGTTCATTAAACGACTGTGGGGAACTGTATCAAATGCCTTGCGGAAGTCAAGAAACACGTCGTCTACCTGGGAACCCGTGTCTATGGCCCTCTAAGTCTCGTGGACGAATAGCTCGTGCTGGGTTTCACTCTATCGTCTTTTTCGAAACCCAATCTGATTCCTACAGAGTAGATTTCTAGTCTCCAGACAAGTCATTTTACTCGAACATAATACGTGTTCCAAAATTCTACAACTGATCGACGTTAGAGATATAGGTCTATTCTGTTACATCTACATTAATTGCTTCTCAGGCAAAGGTGGATCACAACATTGGCAAGCAGCTTCAAGACAGTACAACAGGAAGTTTTATAAGCCTTGCTAAGGGTATGTTACGAGTCACTAGCCTAGCTATAACACTGCACTACAAAATTCAAAATCGGCTTATTTCCTTCAGAGCAAAGCAATAAATGATAGACCGCCGTTTAGGATGCTTTTTTTGTGTCATCAGTCTTCTGACTAGTTTGATGCGGCCCGCCACGAGTTTCTCTCCTGTGGCGACCTCTTCATCTCAGAGTATCACTTGCCACCAACGTCCTCAATTACTTGCTGGATGTATTCCAATCTCTATCTTCCTCTACAGTCCTGGTCCTCTACGGCTCCCTCTAGAACCGTGGAAGTTATTCCCTAATGTCTTAACAGCTGTCGTATCATCTTGTCCCTTCTTCTTGTCAGTGTTTTCCACATATTTCTTTCCTCTCAGATTCTGCGCAGAACCTCTCCAGTCCTTACGTCATCAGTCCACCTAGATTTCAACATTCGTCCGCAGCACCACATCTCAGATGCTTCGATTCTGTTCTGTCCTGGTTTTCCAGTAGTCCATCTTTCACATCCATACAATGCTGAGCACCAAAGCTACATTCTCAGAAATTTCTTCCTCAGATCAAGGCCTACTTCTGCTGATAGTAGACTTCTCTTGGCCAGGAATGTCCTTTTGGACAGTTAGTCTGCTTTTTATGTCGTCCTTGCTCCGTCCGTCATTGGTTATTTTGCTTCCTAGGTAGCAGAAATCCTTAACTTCATCTACTTCGTGGCCATCGATTCCTATGTTAAGTTTCTTGCTTCGGACTGTTCGCATAGCATGTTATACAGCACAATAATTACGATCGGATACTTACGCGACGTGAAAATTATGTTCTAATGTTAAAAAAAAACTTAGCTTCACTTCTCAGATATGGAACTTCTTATTCAGTAATATGCAGGTACTTTTGCTAAGGACAAATGGCCACCACTTTCGCTATATAACACCACGGAAGAGGACTTCATCACCTTGCCAGACCACATCAACGAATTGCTATCCAAATCACTTTTCATTTCTCAATCAAAGGTTAAAATGGCTCTGAGCACTATGGGACTTAACTTCTGAGGTCATCAGTCCCCTAGAACGTAGAAATACTTAAACCTAATTAACCTAAGGACATCACACACATCCATGCCCGAGGCAGGATTCGAACCTGTGAACGTAGCGATCGCGCAGTTCTAGACTGTAGCGCCTAGAACCTCTCGGTCACTCTGGCCGGCTCTCAATCAATGAAACGATATTTAAGCTTCACGTTTCAGTACGAAATGATATTCTGTATACAGTTAAATTCATTTTTAATATTTCTATGTTACCATAATCAGAACAAACTGACAGCTGGTCGCTATGATAACAACAAACAAAACAGTCATCTCTGTCAAAAACCACAAACAGAGATTAATTGCGTAATGTCAGAGGTCAGACATCACTCCCTTTTCGTAGATATTCACATTTTGCTGAACAAACAACGTAAATGTAATTATATGAATTCATACTCTTTTCTGTCTTTGAACTACACAACTATATAAGTAATTAAATCACAGTTTTCCAAATCAGTTTTACATCACTCTCTCTTCTTGATCATTGTCATCAAAGAGTTGTTATACCCTCAAGCAGCGGGAAATTTATATTCGCCACAATGCAATCTAAGGTTGCAACTGAACTGACTCAGTCTTTATAACCAAATTTGATGGTTTTCTCTTTCATTTTTCGTTGAATGCACATTTAACAGTGAGCCAACATCAGCTGCGTGGATCTAATGTGTTTGAGCGTGGTACCGGATGCTACTTTTAATCCTCTATCGTGTTGCCATGATGTCAGCTATTGTAAATTACTATTTCTTAGATTGACTTTCAGTGGTTAGCTTATCTGATGTTGCTGAATTAATCTTTACATGTCTGCCTGAGACAGACGAAACCACAGCAACTTCTGGCTGTTTTATCTGTATACTATTCAGAACGGTCGCGGCTACGCCAGCTTTTGCTAACCGCTCAAGTCCATTGTTGTACAAACTAAGCACCTCAAACACGCCTTGAGGAATAGTTCGAAGCTTCAGTATCCTGACAATGTCTTACTCAAAATTCCAGGAAGAGTAAATGAATTCCATTTCAGTACAGTGCTTCTTTTTCTTATGTCTACGATATTACAGTAGCTATAGTGGCACTTTACATGTAGAACAAAACACTGGCAAAAGAGATTGCAACAGAAACTTCAGGTAACAAACTAAATGGGAATAAAACAAAACATAGCCATAAGCGCAAATTATCAGCCAAACTTGAAGATATGAATTAAAAGAACCCTATCGACATGAAACAGGAAATTGTGGTTTTCATCAGCCTGGTAATATCAATATTTAGTATTGTTAAGCAGACTAGGACATACTTTCAGAGCCATAAAAGTCTAGGCCTTGTAGTAACTTTGGTTTCAGCGAGACTATGAGCAACACAGTTGGGTGAGACCAAAATGTCGGACGACATCAAACTTCAATTGTGTTCTTGATCCACTATAATCACTAATCTCATACATAGGCATGTTTCCTATACACTGCCAAATGTGTGTCAGCGAGTTACGCATGGAGAAACTGTCGTTCTCCGAAAGCCTGCACATTTCTGTACTCCTTCCCATCTGAATACCGCAAATCAAAGAATTATACGAAATATTTCTTTGAAATCTGCGGATGATATGTGAACTGAGTTTTTGAATTTACGACGGGTGGAAATAAAAGCCACAAAGCCGCCGCACGGCGTGAACCACACGTTTAGCAGCTAATGAGAAAGGCCGGTCGGCACCTTTATCTGCTGACCTCGGCCGTCAGACTTATAATTTTTCCCACGTGTGTGACCGGCCGAAGGACACGGTCGTCTGACGCTAAAGCTTCTTTTATCCGCTATTTCCGTCTAGCGGAGAAAAATTTGCAGCAAAAAGTGTTTTATCCACAAAGAGACAGTTTTTTTAGAGTGTACGTTTTGCGCATTAGTTTCGGTTTGTGAAGAATGTGGAGAAAAATTTAATCCACCCAGCGGTTTGGTTTTAAAAACTATTTTCTAGAATATAACGATGCTGTAACTACTCTTATCGTATACAGAAATTTTTAGAAATAATCCCTTTCTTTGTTTTGTTTAGAGGGACATTGGGAAACTTCGATTTGTGTTAGTTTAAACGCCACTATTATATATTTTATTTTCATCCTTTACCGTGCTAGCGTGTTCTTGTTCAGAAAGGGACTCTGTAAACTTATATGACGACCATCGTAGCCGCTGTTTTTCAACCAGTGCATACTAGCCCTTGGCAGCCTTCTACAACTATGCTGGTATGAAACAAAGAGGGAAGTACGATATTCATTTGTTTATTAACCGAAACCCGTTTGCATTCCATGCATGTATACACTGCAAGACTCTCAGTATCAAAGAATTACTCTTGTTTAATTTATCTCCACAGACGTCTGAATTGTGTTCAGCATTTCACCCAATACTTGAGTATTGCTAATCAGTGTGGGATCCCTACCAGGTCGGGTTGACAGAGGAGATAGAGAAGATCAAAAGAAGAGCGGCGCGTTTCGTCACAGGGTTATTTGGTAAGCGTGATAGCGTTAAGAGATGTTTAGCAAACTCAAGTGGCAGACTCTGCAAGAGAGGCGCTTTGCATCGCGGTGTAGCTTGCTGTCCAGGTTTCGATAGGGTGCGTTTCTGGATGAGGTATCGAATATATTGCTTCCCCCTACTTATACCTCCCGAGGAGATCACGAATGCACAATTAGAGAGATCCGAGCGCGCACGGAGGCTTTCCGGCAGTCGTTCTTCCCGCGAACCATACGCGACTGGAACAGGAAAGGGAGGTAATGATAGTGGCACGTGAAGTGCACTCCGCCACACACCGTTGGGTGGCTTGCGGATTATAAATGTAGATGTGGATGTAGACACGTGCGGGGTGTTAGGCTTCAGACTGTGTTTAAGGACACACGAGAATTCTTTATTGATGTAATTAAGTCTGCCGCTGATTTCTTTCTCGTTGTCCACAAAGAGGTATCAGCTGCTTCACGAGATCACTGTGTAAGTGGGCTGTTTCTGTGTTAGCAGCTCTATGTAGCGCTTTGCATTGGATCTCTGACTGCGCTTTCTTTGTAAGAGACTCTGTGGCTGGTTGGAGTCGTAGTTGGAAGTTAACCGCCAGTACTGTTGGGCAGCTGGAAGTTAGTCCCAGCAGTGATGGAAGTACTGTTGGGCAGTTGGAGATGAACAGCCAGCAGTGATGGATGCTAGATGTGAGAAGTTAACATTGATGGAGGGTAGAGGGCTGAAGTGTTGCGTAGGCTAACGATCTGAAAGTATCCGACTTGGAGACTGAAAATTATTCATGATTATATGTCTTTGTACTGGATGTCAATGACGATTTATATTCGTGTTTCAACAGGATGTCACATTATTAATGTAAAAAAATACATTATTTGGTTTGCAACAAAATCTTTCCTTTGCTAAACACATGCCTGTTATTAGTTAGTGGCTTTAGTGGTAAGAATCTTTTATTTAGCTGACAGTAATGACGCTCGCTGTATTGCAGTAGTTCGCGTAATGAAGATTTTTGTGAGGTAATTGCTTAATGAAAAGTATAGGTTATTGTTAATATTTCTTTTTGTCAGGTCCATTCTTTTGAATTAATTATTTGAAGTCAGGTTGTAATTTTTTTGAGCAGTCAGATAGTGTTGCGCTAGAATATTGTGGGTCAGTGTTGACATGATAAGAAAAAGTAAAGAGGAAGTAGGCTCTGTACGTTCAGTTTTGCTCAACTGTTTCAGAATCAAATAACGTAGAAGTTTCATCTTCTCAGTCATTCAGCAATTTAAGTACAGACACACACTCATTTAAATAAAGAAGCCGGCCGCTGTGGCCGAGCGGTTCTAGGTGCTACAGTGTGGAACCGCGCGACCGCTACGGTCGCAGGTTCGAATCCTGCCTCGGGCATGGATGTGTGTGATGTCCTTAGGTTAGTTAGGTTTAAGTAGCTCTAAGTGCTAGGGGACTGATGACCTCTGAAGTTAAGTCCCATAGTGCCCAGAGCCACTTTTAAATAAAAAAGTTTCATCTGTTAACCCTTAGCCGCGGATGCCGCACTGGAATCTTCTGATCATTCTGGCATTTTGAATAATTAGTGCATGATTAGAAATTAGTTATTGTTACTGCCAGCGCGTAACAGTATAGAGAATTTCCTTTGTAGTTGTAGTTTTTCATTGTTGTACAATATTGTTATGAGCATAGGTTGAATATAATGTCACCATTGTCGTTTAGGATGTGTTCATTAAAACGTTGTTTAATGCTAGGGATGACACTATTTTCAGTACGAGCATTAAAATAGTCCATTACGACTGCAAGTTCGTTTGAAGGTGTCAGAGTCTTAACTTCTTATAACAGTATGTAGAAGGCCAATGATTCTGTTTGGTCTTTGCAGGAAGATAATGTTCAATTTGTGATGGGCCAGTTTCAGTTTTAGTAGAACTGTCCTCTCAGAGGTGTATTGGCACTCCTCGATAAGATATTCCTATGTCTTGTGGATAAGTATCCCCGCTCCTGCTTTATCTCTCGTTGCCTTCTCATTTCCGCTATAAATGAGAAGGTATTGATCTTATTCCTTCTCCTTTTTGCCTTTCTTCTGTGTCTCTTGTATAGCTTAGAAGCGCAGCCTGTCCCACCCGTCTTTGTCATGGAGTTCTGGCGTTTCCTAGGCTATGGTGCTCCAGCACCATTAATCCTGCAAGGCAGCAGGATGCGCAGGTATTTTCTTCTGGGTTTTCTTCGTTTAGCCTTTGGTGATCCAATACCTCATTTTTAGAAGGCAGCTGCTTGAAGGTCTGAGCTGAGGATGGAAAACGAAAGCTTCCCTCAAGCTACTGTGAGGACACCTTTGAAAGTCGTACTTTTGGGATACACGGCACCAAAAGCTGACCTCGCTGTTTGGATGACTGCATTGTCATCGCTTGCCGCCACCGGAGTGCAGTCCACTGCACGCCATCACTCGCCAGTTGGGCTCCGTCATCTGCAGCCAGCTTGCCCCTTTGTTCACCCCAAGACTCCCTCACGTGTTCTTCAGCTTCCAGTCCCCATGTCGAAAATGGTTGTTCTTACACACAGGGTCGCTACCAGCAGCTTTGAAGGAGCCAACCTCACCTTGGCAGATTCCGCTGCTCACAGGTAAACTCAGCGCCACAAGTAGTCTCATCTTCCTGCAGCTGCCCATGCTCTTTGACACCGGCTCCAGGTTGTTCCTAGTCGCACACCAGAATGTTTCTGCTGTCACTGACACTCGCTACTATCCCCGTCATAGCGCTGCATTCATGTACTTTGTTGAGTTACCCATGCTCTACTTCTGGGAGAGAGTGCATCACCAATGCTGGTGAACATAAGATGGGTAAGTTAATATTAATATTAATATTAATCAGTAACTAGATAATAGAGATCTGATCAATTCAACAGTAAACTAACTTCACTGACAGTAAATATCTTAAATAATTAGCCTCCGATGAGAAAATTATTTCCTTGCCATCAGTGCAAATTTGTGCTGAAATATATCTCTAAATGTAATAAATAAATAGCTTTTAACTTAATATACGGCTAAACTAAACAAAAAAAATCAGAAGAGTCAGATAAGAATCCATTTTAAAATATAAATCTAGTCGTTTTATATTTTTTGGCAGTGAAATAATAAAATTATTGAAAAGTATAATCTTCTTATTAGAGAGGTTTTATTAGCACAGATCGCAATACATACCTACATTGAGTACTAGATTCGGCGGTTTAAATTGTCTTCTTCATATGATCTATATACACCAACCATTGTGCAATTCAACATAGTGCACTGTCATCTACTGGCACAATCGTTGACCTGAAAATGGCAGTTGAAATTGTCGAAACTGGTTGTCTGTATGTATATTCACTTCTTTGGTAAGATTATATTTTTCAAATTCAGAAATCGCTCCGCTGCTGACAATGAAAGGTAAACATAAAACTGGTTCCTTATTGTGCAAACAGTTACGCTGTGATGTCTTTGAAGTAATTATAGTGCCTTGGCAGCTAGCAGCGCAAACAAAATTTACAGCTAATAAAAAGTCAGTTAAGAAATTTATCAAGTTAAAATTCTATTCACCTTTACTACGAGAGTTAAGTTTTGGTGATAATTTTGATGACTTTGGTTAATAGGAGAACGCATTGCACTCGGCGTATCAGAGAATTTTCTCATTTTGAGAGTACTGAACAAGTGATCTCTTTACTTGCTAAAAATATTCAACAGCCCAGACCGCATACAATATTTCCTTATTAGAAACAACCGGTTTCGACAGACTTTGTTGTCGTCTTTAGGTCCTAAAAATCTTTTTCATATGATACATTTTCATTTTCCTTTGAATCTCACGCCAAGTTGTGCTGATTTTTATCCACTTGATAACTTCGTGTGACGTTCAACGTAAAATGAACATGTTTCTCAACAAAAAGATTGTTTAGAACTGAAGATGACAGCAAAGTTTGTCGGATCCGGTTGTCTTAAATAAAAAATATTTTGTATGATCTACGCTGCTGAATGTTATTTAGCTCATCAGAGAGGTAATTTATGGAGACCAATTGACCCCTGTAAGTTTAATAAAGGTGAATTTTAAGTTTGTTGAAGGTTATCGTGGTACGATCATATTAGTCCCGCTGAACGTTTCAGATAGTATACTTTTTTAATTATCGGAAAAATCAGTGCGATGTATTTAAAAACATTCTTCATTGTCGCATTTCTTAAACGGCATTATAAGAACAAAAAACGGTATCTGACGATCGCAAGTGTTTGCCATATGGAGATACCGTCACCTCCACAGAAACATACGCAACAATAGCCGGCCGATTTTGCGATGTTTCAGGAACACACATCTGTCAGGACTGTACTGAGAGAAGGTCGTCATATATGCTTCAACAGTCGAGTTCCTTGGTCACTCATCGTATTAATACCGGTAGGTAACTACACATGTGAAGATACAGCGGGTGGACCAAACAATGGAAACATCAGATACCATGAGGCATTATCATGCGTATTATGGTGTAGTAAAACCGTTGGCGTTCAAACCAACTTCCAATCTAGAATCGATAAATACAGCTCCCGTACTGTTTTAAAGGAAATCTCCTACCTTTCTTCCTGCAAAATACTGACAAACTGTGGTAAAGATGACGGTGGTTGATAGCATCACGCACCCTTGTGTCCAAAGTAAACCACAACTACGGTGTAGGAAAGCGGTTAGAACTCAAAATAGCTTCCAATCAACTCGATACGGTTAAATGCAGGTCCAGTATGGTTTTCAATGGATCTTTATACCAGTCTTCCGGCAAAATAGTGGCAAATTCGTGTAACGACAATGGTGGTGGATAGAGATCATTCACCCTTTTAAATGCAACAGTTGAATTTCTTTTCAGTCTTGGCTTATGTGATCTGTGTAAACAGGGGTCGCGTCATCTTGGAATGCAGAACTGCCATTTGCAAAGAAAGAACGTGCCGTATTATGGACTTAATCAGCCGGAATGGTCACACAATCCCTGGCAGTAATGCGGTCTTGCAGAGTAACCATGGAGTCTATGGACCATCAAGGCATGACTGCCTAAATCGTCACTTAACCCTCGCCACATTTCACTCTGCGACGTAAAATCATCGGAAGTTGGAAACAGTGTGAAACGAGGCTCGTCCGATCATATGGCTTTCTTCCATTTCTCCATAGGCCAGGTTTTATGATTTCGGCACTAGAGATCGGTCGTCAGCAAAACTAACGGGTCCAAAGGAACGGTTCATCAAGATGAACGGAACGAGCAAGGAACGAATTCTAAGGAACGGTCTTTCATAGTTCACTTCGGCGCGGTTTTCTACTTATAGTTCCCGGGAACGGGAAACGGTCGGTCTCGTTCCCGCAACGGCACGTCGGCCGGTCTCGTTCCAGCCTCGGTCCCGTTCCCGTCTGTCTCGGTCTCGGTCTCGCTCGGGCAGAATCGTCCTTCTTCGCGTGCCCCCACGTCACAGTTCCACTGCCGACTGCTCATAGTTCAGTACAGAGTTGTCGTTCGTTTTGTTTGCTGCGCACGCCCATTCTTTTTTTGAACTCTGAACTTCTGGTTCTTTTCGTATTCTATTCAGGGTTAATGACTGGTAATTAAAATGTATTTTATAATTACGTAAATTACATAAAAATTACTTGGTACGTAATACATACGTCCTTTCAGGTAACAAAACGGCATATCAGCTTACATCACTATTTCGATAAACAGCAGAAGAAAAAATTCAATTTTTTTTGTTATTAGACAGGCAAAGGAAGTCGGCACTGCACACAAGAGTGGCCATTTTCCATCTCTTCGTGATCCAAGGTAAAAGAGCATGTTTATTGTTATAGAAGGCAGACCAGACCGACTTAACAACCGAATCAAGGCCGCGCTCCATAATCGACTGTCTGGTGTCACATTCTGTGAAGAGAATGTGATAACTTCTACAATATTATTTCAGTGGTACAGGGCGGCGCACGAAAAATCAGCCCCAAGTACTATACTGCTCATTGTCGCCCACCAACCGTCATCTGTTGTTTCGAAGTTGTTGTTTGCATCAGCTTATTCGTTATTTCTTCACTGCCTAATTATTACATGTTTATGTATTCTGCTCGTAGCGGTCAACAAATTGTGCGTAATTGGCGAGCAGTCTGTACTCAGGGCCCGTTTTTCGTGCGCCACCTTATATTGTTTCACAGCGACCAGCCACGTAACTCTACAGTTGCCTAAACGAGAGGTTTTGCAGAATCATGAAAATTACAAGTGTTTGTGAATTCAGTTACGAATGAAAACTGTGATCTCCAAGGGGGAGGCGAGGGCCACCTCTAGGCGCCTTTCATCTTCAGTCCCAATGCTACTAATTTTCAATTTTTCATAACAACCTTATACCAAGAACAAATAAACTGTGAACGAATAAAAAGAGCAATCACCAGCGAACTAGTTCCCAAGGATGAACGAGTTTGCCCATGTATATTCGGCACCATCTGTTCCTGTTACAGGCGTCTACATCATTCGTGAGTAGTTTTAAAATCAAGATCACCCTGCAATTCCAAGTTCATGGAGCTGCCTTCGAATTGTCTTGGTTCACTATTTCGGCATTCTGTTCTGCAGTGACTTTTTCAGCTGCCGTCCTCCTATTTTCTGTAAAATCCTCTCCATTGACCGTCCATCGCCATCTCTCAATACACACTTTCACCCTTGTTGTGAGTTAATTGATGATGTTTTTCCAGTTTCCCTGTGTTGATGTTGTGGTCTTCAGTCCTGAGACTGGTTTGATGCAGCTTTCCATGCTACTCTATCCTGTGCAAACTTCTTCATCTCCCAGTACCTACTACAGCCTACATCCTTCTGAATCTGCTTACAGTATTCATCTCTTGGTCTCCCTCTACGATTTTTACCCTCCACGCTGCCCTCCAATACTAAATTGGTGATCCCTTGATGCCTCAGAACATGTCCTACCATCCGATCCCTTCTTCTAGTCAAGTTGTGCCACAAACTCCTCTTCTCCCCAATTCTATTCAATACCTCCTCATTAGTAATGTGATCCACCCATCTAATCTTCAGCATTCTTCTATAGCACCACATTTCAAAAGCTTCTATTCTCTTTTTGTCTAAACTATTTATCGTCCACGTTTCACTTCCATACACCGCTACACTCCATACAAATACTTTCCGAAACGAATTCTTGACATTTAAATCTATACTCAATGTTAACAAATTTTTCTTCTTCAAAAACGCTTTCCTTTCCATTGCCAGTCTACATTTCATATCCTCTCTACTTCGACCATCATCAGTTATTTTGCTCCCCAAATAGCAAAACTCCTTTACTACTTTAAGTGTCTCATTTCCTAATCTAATTCCCTCAGCATCGCCCGACTTAATTCGACTACATTCCATTATCCTCGTTTTGCTTTTGTTGAAGTTCATCTTATATCCTTCTTTCAAGACACTGTCCATTCCGTTCGACTGCTCTTCCAAGTCCTTTGCTGTCTCTGACAGAATTACAACGTCAATTTCCCTGTATACGACATAAATCTTCTATGTGGTGCCTCTTGAAGCACCGTTTCGTCACCTACCATAAGAGCACCAAATTTTTCCCACGTTTGAAGTCACTTACCTCCGACGTAATGCGTTCACAACTGCAAGGAATACTGTTCTGACCACCGTTGATACTTGCAACGTATTCAGGATATTGCGCAGCTGCCGTTCATGGTCAAACAGAAAAGCACAACCTAGAAGTTTGGCTAGCATCTGATGTTATGTTCAAGTATGCGCTATTCGCGGTGTATCCATATGTTTGTCCAACCACTCGTGGTCGTGCGGTAGCGTTCTCGCTTCCCACGCTCGGGTTCCCGGGTTCGATTCCCGGCGGCGTCAGGGATTTTCTCTGCCTCGTGATGGCTGGGTGTTGTGTGCTGTCCTTAGGTTAGTTAGGTTTAAGTAGTTCTAAGTTCTAGGGGACTGATGACCATAGATGTTAAGTCCCATAGTGCTCAGAGCCATTTGAACCATTTTTTTGTCCAATCCCTGTACAGGGTCCGCAGAGGATAGCAGATGATTATCTAATGCAGGCATGGGTAATCTTTGGTGACCTAAGCTCGCGATGGCCCGCGTCACCTGGCGCGACAGTTGCGCTCCTGGTGCATTGAATCGAAACTAGATTAGATTAGATTAGATTACATTAGATTAATACTTGTTCCTTACATCATGAATACGATACTTCGTAATGATGTGGAACGTGTCAGGTTAATAAAAGATATCTGTACAAGATATTACATTACACAAAGTATTGCATGACACTAATGTTTAAGTTTTTTTTATCCCTTAATTTATATCTAAATTATTTATTACTGGACGACGTACCGATATGAGTGGCAGCCTGCTGCCGTTGTTCAAATCGGCACATTTCGTGAGTTGTTGCTGATTTCCGTGCCATTGTAGCCTACACTACTGTCAGTATGTAGCAGACACGCATTCAGTAAGCAGTAAATAAGGAGTGCGTATGTATTTTTGCTGTCAACACTGATCTAGAGGGAATAAACATTTGTCAGTACTCCTTTAAAGGACTGAGGAGTTTTCTCCATTCTCCGCACACCCACGACCACATGGGCCATAACTTCACACTCAGACTGGAATCGTGCTTCTCTTTGTTGTTCAGGTTCAGCGGCTGGTTGATCGAACGTAAGAGGGACAGTTGGAGGAATGCTTAATTTAATTTCAGTGTGTAAGTGCGCGAGAGCTTATGTGAGTGTCTGTGTATTCTTACGAGTGCAGTATGCGAGCGGAGTTGTAGACACTTGTGAGAAGCGACACTTGTGAGAAATTGGAATGTGGCGACACTTGTGAGAAATCCGGGATGCTGAGGGACCGGCACAGGGTGTGTCGCAAATGCTGCGCCACTACCTGCTCGGCCACTACCTGCTGCCGCTTAGTGTGACTGAGCGCTCGGCTTGTGCCAGCCCGGGCAGCTGCCGACGGACATTCACACTCCTCCAGTGTAGCCAGGTTACATTATTTCAGAATTTTTTTTTTTTGGGGCAAGGTAGAGTAGTCTTAGTCAAATAAGAAATCGGAGCTGATTTTGCCCCCACGATATCATGTCAACCATTAATTGCAGCACAGTTATGCGTAAGCCTTTTTCATTGGAATTTTTGTTCTGATTGATCTTACATAGGTCATAATTTTCGCTCAACCTCATACTTGACGATGTATTTTGCAGAAACTATAGTAATCGAAAATATTTTCCATCTTTCAACCCCTCACCCAAAATTTGGTATGATAGGAGTGTCAACCTTTTACCATATATTAAGAGGAGCCAACTAAAGAAATAAACCTCAATTTTCTCATACCACGCATGGAAGTGTACTGAGGTCTAATGTGAGTCCTGCTAGCAATTAGCGTTAAGGAATGAAATTTATGTATTGAAACAAGATGTATTCATCGTGCACTCAAACATTGTTTCTAAAATTCTCTAAACAAAAATGCTGATTGTGACTGTTAGAAATGCTGTGTTGGCAGAAGAGCCAACACCGTGTTACTAGTGGAGGCCGAAATGCACGCGTTTTAGCTCACGCAGGCTGGCTATACTGACGTGAGGTCTGGAACATGACAAGGAACTAGAATTCAGAAAGCGGACGTAATTAGTTTGATACTTAACTTTATCCCATTAATGATGAACGTCGCTCTTGACGGTACATGATTCACAATATTATCTGTTCAGAATATATTCGTAGTAACTGAATATGGCGCCTTGCTAGGTCGTAGCAAATGACATAGCTGAAGGCTATGCTAATCTGTCGTCTCTGCAAATGAGAGCGTATTTAGACAGTGAACCATCGCTAGCAAAGTCGGCTGTACCACTGGGGCATGTGCTAGGGAGTCTCTCTAGACTAGACCTGCCGTGTGGCGGCGCTCGGTCTGCAGTCACTGATAGTGGCGACACGCGGGTCCAACGTATACTAACGGACCGCTGCCGATTTAAAGGCTACCACCTATAAGTGTGGTGTCTGGCGGTGACGCCACAAGAAAAGCTATGACGTTTCAGACTTCATTAGTGAATCTTTTACAATTTGCAAGAGACATTTAGCCGACTTTGTGTCGTTTACTGGTAACACCACGAGGAGGTAGTCTCTCTTCGTCCCGCATTATATTTATTTACAATATTTACCGTATGATTATTTATTTACAATTTTCACAATAGGGTTATCGGCGTGAACTGAACCCCTTTTCAATATTTACAAGTGTTGCAGTAGCTTCAGTCATTTCCTTTTCATTATAATTTATGTGCATAGGCCACGCAAGTAAGAAATGATTTTATATTGCTGTCAACTTGGAGTCTTGTAAGGGTCTAAGAATCTATCTCATCTGTCTTAATTGCGGACTTCTTTCTTCTTTTCCCCCCTAGATTTAAAACTAGTCGGTCAAATTGGTGCCCATGATATTCTGCTTCTTCTCTGAGAATTTTTACTAAGGAGTAAAAATTTGGATGAACCTACCTAATTAATGTATTTATCCTCCGATTCCATCTTTCTGAAACATTGTTGGTGCGGTGACGCCTTCCTGCGTAGTCCCATATATCTCTTGGCATGTCTTCATTATCCAGCCATTGTTCAACAAAATAGTTGTAAAAAGCCTCAAGTTTTTCATTATCTGGCGTGCTCTCCTGAAAGCATAGCCACCCATAATCTAACATGTCCAGGGGAATGTGAGCCAAAGCGGAACACAATCTTATGTGAAAAGGAATTTCTTCGTTTTCCTTGTAGATAGCAACAAGGCCGCAATTCTGCACTTGCCTCCACAAGCACTGATTGAAATGGTAGTTGCAGCCATTAATCTTAGCATCAGGAAACAAATGTGTTACTGATTGGATGACTGCAGCTTGAAAATCCATCATGATACGTCTAGGATTCCATCCAGGTACGTTGCTCTTAACGCCTGCGAAAAATCGATCGTACGTTTCTTGCTTTTAATTGGGTAGAAAGGCTTACAGGGTTGGAACTGTGTTTGCTTCCTCCTCAGAACTAGAAATATCGTCATGAACAATAAATAACCGTCCAAACTGCTTGCTGGAGCTTTTGAATTGCAGTCTGTTAAACAGGATTTTCCCCTTTCGCTGGCGAACACCAATATCCTATCATTTGGTCCTCTGTCGTCATCTGTAAATAAAAATTTACTCCCATCATTCATTAGCAAATGATGTTCTTGCACAAATATTCCTGAAGCATTGGTCGGATCTTATGTAGATCCCATGCTTTTTGCCTGCACTCCTGTGTGACGGCAGTGAAGTGACGATGCAGTACTGAACTGCGGTGCACAACCTGTTTGGTGTCCCTGTAGACCGCCAGGTACCTGTTCAGCCGGGTCTCCTCACAAATGTCGCTCCTCACAACTGTGGCTCCACGCAAGTGTCGCAACCCCATGCGACCGCGCGTGTTTGTGTGTGTGTGTGCGTGTGTATTTGTGTGTGTGTGTGAGTGTGTGTGTGTGTGTGTGTGTGTGTGTCAGTGCTGAAGTGCGTCGGTGAGCTTGGGGAAGGTGTGTCGGTGCCGAGACGTCATACGGCCCTACGATGGTTCGCCGAAATCGTTCATAAAAATCTGGTTCCCGTTAGCTGCAGCTCGAGTGCAGATGAGGAGGAAGTAGTATGTAACGTCACAAAGGCTGAGGACACCAGTAAGGAATGAGAAAGCGAGTGGGTGGAAGGACGTCCTTTACGTGCCAACTGCGTTGTCGCAGGCCTCCGGGAATACCGCCGCGGGCCTTGGGCGAGACGAGCGTCCACGGTAGTTACAATGGGCTGCGCCGGCGGCGCTGGCATCTCTCGGCCGGCCGGCCGCATAACGGCGTCTGTTTACCTGCCGTCGCACCGCCGCCGCCTCGTGTGTACTCAGGCTGTCAGTGCCTGCGCACCGTCTTCCCGGAACATAAGCGGCTGGACGCGCTGATTCACACGGCGAAGCAGGCCAGATGCTCCAGCGGGGTCTCCTTCCTCAACGCCCTTTAACGTAGACGCGACTGGGCCGGCTGCCGCTGAAACACCAAGGATAATATCACACTACTGCGGTACCTCTTCAACATTTCTAACGTCTTTCATTATGCACTACTGGCCATCTAAATTGCTACACCAATAAGAAATGCAGATGATAAACGCGTATTCATTGAACAAATATTTTATACTACAACTAACATGTGAATACATTTTCACGCAATTTTGGTGCATAGATCCTGAGAAATCATTACCCACAACAACCACCTCTGGCCGTAATAACGGCCTTGATACCCCTGGGCATTGAGTCAAACAGAGCTTGGATGGCTTGTACAGGCACAGCTGCCCATACAGCTTCAACACGATACCACAGTCCATCAAGAGTAGTGACTGGCGCATTGTGACGAGCCAGTTGCTCGGCCACCATTTACCAGACGTTTTCAGTTGGTGAGAGATCTGGAGAATGTGTTGGCCAGGGCAGCTGTCGAACATTTTCTGTATCCAGAAAGGCCCGTACAGAACCTGCAACATGCGGTCGTGCATTATCCTGCTGAAATGTAGGGTTTCGCAGGGATCAAATGAAGGGTAGAGCCATGGGTCATAACACATCTGAAATGTAACGTCCACTGTTCAAAGTGCCGTCAGTGCGAACAAGAGGTGAACGAGACGTGTAACCAATGGCACCTCATACCATCACGCCTGGTGATACGCTAGTATGGCAATGACGAATACACGCTTCCCATGTGCGTTCACCGCGATGTCGCCAAACACGGATGCGACCAACATGATGCTGTAAACAGAACTGGGATTCATCCGGAAAAATGACGTTTTGCCATTCGTGCACCCAGCTTCGTCGTTGAGTGCACCATCGCAGGCGCTTCTGTCGAACTGTTCGTGCAGATGGTTGTTGTCTTGCAAACGTCCCCATCTGTTGACTCACGGATCGAGACGTGACTCCACGATCCGTTACAGCCACGCGGATAAGATGCCTGTCATCTCGACTGCTAGTGATACGAGGCCGTTGGGATCCAGTACGGAGTTCCGTATTACCCTCCTGAACCCACCGATTCCATATTCTGCTAACAGTCATTGGATCTCGACCAACGCGAGCAGCAATGTCGCGGTACGATAAACCACAATCGCGATAGGCTACAATCCGACCCTTATCAAAGTCGGAAACGTTATGGTACGCATTTCTCCTCCTTACACGAGGCATCACGACAACGTTCCACCAGGCAACGCAGGTCAACTGCTGCTCATGTATGACAAATGGGTGGGAAACTTTCCTCTTGTCAGCACGTTGTAGGTGTCGCCACCGGCACCAACCTTGTGTGAATGCTCTGAAAAGCTAATCGTTTGCATATCGCAGCATCTTCTTCCTGTCGGTTAAATTTCGCGTCTGTAGCACGTCATTTTCGTGGTGTAGCAATTTTAATGGCCAGTAGTGTATATTGTTACTGAACATTGCGCTCATGCGTGAGCTAGAAGCTGATACGACAACGAACACCAACTGAACGAGGCAACTGTCACTGACACACTTATATCAGGAGCAGATCCCTGGTTTCATATGTTACCTAACGTAACGCCACCAGTCTTCGACAGCGGATTGAGAATGAACAGATCAATTCTTCGGACCATGCATTCAACAAAATTCTTCCTCACCTTCTATACGAGAAGTAAGCTCCAAAATGTCGCGTTATGGAAGCGACAGTGAAAATCTGATGATCTTTGCACAGATGTGTTGAGCAGTCTCCAATGTGCCTGTTGACCACGGCACGTCGTTCTTTTCAGTTCTGAGCGCCAGTGAGCAGGTAAAGATGCTTGGAACAATAGCGTCTCCTGCCAAGTATGGGCGCATACTGTGAGGGTTCGCCTGATTTTCTGCAAACCCACATAACGTTCCTGTCATGCTTTCCCTTCTTCGTGATAATTCTTGGCCACACACTGCAGGGGCAATGAGAACACCCCTGCAGCGTTTTAGATTTGACATGTTTCATCACCATACAGCCTAGACTTGGCTCGTTCTAATGATAATCTCTGCTCACATGAACCGATGGCTATGAAGACAAAATTTCGGCACAGACAACGAACTGCAGACCAGCGTAGAGAGGCGGAAATCACAGGCGGTTGCCTCCCATGAAGAGGGTATTAGAAAGTTGGCACAACGCTACAAGAAATGTCTAAGTCGGAGCGATGACTATCTAGAGAAGTAGCAGGAAGGTGTAGCCAGCAAATAAAAAAAAAAAAAATTTGTTCTCACTGTAGTTTCCATTTTGCGGCCGATCAGATATTACTTTCTGAATAGCCCTTGTATACACATCATTAATCAGCTTGGGAGCTAATTCGACGTTATTTGCTGAACAAAGCCTGTAGCATCAGATCCACTCTACCACAGCATCTACAACCATGCAGCTGCCAAGACAGATGTGGAACAATCTCAACAAGGTATGGAGATGCTGTGTGCCATTAAAGATAGTGAATTTTGAAAAGGTTTGGGAGCTGATGGGGTCCATATTTGAGAGACGACGTGTGTGTAGTAAATACTTGGGCTAACGTTAGAGTGATGCCAGCTGCTGAGATGGAGGACATTGTTGTCGAATCAGTGGAGCAAACGGAAATATACTTTAGCAGTACACAATAGTAACAACACAAATGCTTCAGTTACGGCAATAATCCGGTTAATTCCCGTGGGCCTATAGCTATCATGGAATTGTGATGCTAACAACGTGTATAAAGGGCTGTTATAATTAAAAATGCAGCTACTCACGGAGATACGTCTAGTACGCGCTGCAATATTCGCATGGTAGCAAAACATGGTAAATAGTCTAATCTGTTAATGCGGAACCAGTTGATGCTGAAAAAAAATTATTTCCATATCTGGCCAGGAGGTGAAAATATGGTGCTGTACAGCATTTGGTCGTTGCCTCTCGTGGTCATGTTGAAGAAATTGAATAAGCGAGAGTTAATAATAAAATCAACATTATACCTTTCTCACTTATTTGACCTTTCCTGTAGAAATGTTTCTATACAAATTTCTTGCCTTCACAGCGCCAGTTATGAACAAAAACTGGTACTCCTTTTTCTTTTTTTTTTCCAGGTTTATCGGCTCCGCATTAAGGCACTAGAAAGGCTGCCACGTTTGCTGCCATGCGATAATTACGGCCCACACTGGACCTCTGTGAGTAACTGCATTATCACTATAACCATCCAGTATTTATATGTTGCAGTTTTGTAGTAGTTTGTTAATAATTCTTTAGGTTCATTTTACTTCTTATTTTTATCTTGCTACGTTTCCCATTTTTCTGTCACTTTGTAACACTCTATTTTTCAAAAAAATAAAAAAGAATTAAAGATAGGAGGTCTAGGCATTACTACTTTGCCATTTTTCTCTTTGCACTTATTCCAGCCACAAACTGGGTTTCTTAGCAGCAGGAAATTCCCGTTTACGTATCAGCAGCGACAGCCGAGTGGATAAGCTAGTGGGAAGGCCGCTTGTATAACAGTCTGCTCCACGAAGATGGTGCAGAAAGACGCCATGTTGCTCCAGCATCCGCTGTCAAAGGACGCGTAGCCTCGCACGATCGCCGTTCCAAGTACTGCCCCATCTCCTTCCCGTCACGTAGTCGCGCCTTCATTGGAACGCTATTCACAGGCAGCTCTCTAACTAGCTGCTACTTTTCTGCGGACACATCGACTACCACTTTCTCTCTCCGTGCACGCGCGTGGTGGCGTTATCGGAGATTCTCGTAAACCGACTGGACGACCATGGAGCCATTTCCCGTATATCATCAGAATGTCGTCATCAGAAAAGAACGGTTCAGTTCCTGGAAGTTTCCCTGGTGCTGGTGGATCACATTATAAGGTGCCTCGAAACTCTTGCCCTGATTATAAAGTTTATTCGTTACTCATACAAGGTACCACATGAAAGGTTAAAGATACTGACAAAGCTGTTGAATATAATTGGCATATATGCTCCAGGGGAGAGAAAAAGATAGGATATCCATGCAATCTACGAATGCATAAGGCGATTACTGGAATATCTGAAGCACAACATACTGAGCTGACAAAAGTCATGGGATAGCGGTATGTACATATGCATATGGCGGTAGGATCGCGTGCACACGGTATAAAAAGGTACTGCATTGAAGAGGTGTCATCTGAACTCAGGTGATTCACGTGAAAAGATTTCCAACGTGAGTACGGCTGCAAGACTTTGAACGCAGAATGTTTGTTGGAGCTAGACTCGTGAGACATTCCATTTCGGAAATAGGCAGTTCAGTGTCCCGAGGCCCACAGTGTCAAGATCGTCCCGAGAACACCATATTTCAGGCATTATCTCTCACCGTGGACATCACAGTGGCTGACGGCCTTCACTTAATGGCTCAGAACAGCCTCGTTTGCACAGAGTTCTCAGTGCTGACAGACAAGCAACACTGACTGAAATAACAGCAGAAATCAATGTGAGATGTAAGATGAACGTATCCGTTACGGCAGTGTGGCGAAATATGGCGTTAAAGGGCTATGGCAGCAGACGAACGACACGAGTGCCTTTGCTAACAGCACGACATCGCCTGCAGGGCCTCTCCTGGACTCGTGACCATATCGATTGGACCCCAGACGACTGGAAAACCGTGGCCTGGTAAGATGAGTCCCGCTTTAAGTTGGTGAGAACTGATAGTAGGGTTCGTGAGTGGCGCTCGTCACACGAAGCCATGGATCCAAGTCGTCAACAATGCACTGGTGCAAGCTGTTCGTGGCTCCATAATGGCGTTGGCTGTGTTTATGAGGAATGGAATGGGTTATCTGGTCCAACTGAACCCATCACTGACTGGAAATGGTTATGTTCGGCTACTTGTTCCCAGATAGCGATGGATTTTGTATGGATGGCATTTTGCCATCTCACTGCGCCACAGTTGTACGCAGTTGGTTTGAAGAACATTCAGGAGAGCCCGAGCGAATGATTTGGTTACCCAGATCGCCCGACATTAATCCTATCAAAAATTTATCGGACCTAATCGAGAGGTCAGTTCAGGCTCAAAATCCTGCACTGCCAACACTTAAGCAATTATGGACGGCTATAGATGTAGCAAGGCTGAGTACTTCCGCAGTGACGGCTTGTTGAGTACACGCCACGTCGAGTTGTCGCATTACGCCGGGCAAAAGGAAGTCTGACACGATATTAGGATGTATCTGATGACTTCTGTCGCTTGAGTTTATGTAACAATTGCTGACGATTACAATGCGAGGATAGATGAATCAGCCATTAAAGACGTAGAAAGGCAATATGGAGAACATACTGAGCACTGTAAAAGAGATAAGTTAAGAGATTTTTCTGCCTACAACAGCTTAAGAATAACGAACAACTTTTCTCCCGTAGAAATATCCATAAAGTTACATGGTGTGCTAGGGGTACTAGATCTATAATAGACAGTACTGTTGCAAATGAGAGAGCCACTCCATTAAGACACCAGAATCTACAGACGATATAATGTTAGCACTGACCATTTTCTAGTAATACCAGAAATAAGAATCGCACTGTATAGCAATATATAGTAACAAAAGGACTAACAAAAAGAAAAGGAGAATTACACGACTATACAGAAAACGCTTACACGAAGTACTAAAACACGAGCATCATAAACTTTAAGAGGTAGATAGAAATACAAAAACAAATTTTATTTAATAAAATTGCAGCCAAATAGCCATATACAGTTACTTTGCTTAACATTTTACATTTACATTTTACATTTTTGCATATTCATTTATCGATTTCACTCTTTTACTGCACAGTTCTATGTGATATCGTTCACAGGCATCGTTACACAGTTCACATACACATGTTGCGGTTGGGTCGTGATAAGTTTTGTTTTTGCAGATTAGATGATGAAAGCCGTGAGTATAAAGTCTAGTTACAACATGTCGCTGTTCGAAGTTTGGTGCTGTCCATGAGCGGTTCGTCATTGCTTCGGTGCCGTAAAACTCCGGCCATATTTTTTCTCGTTTGTCCTCCATGATCTTCAGTTGCTTTCTGGAAGCTCTGGTGTGTGGCATCATATATCGAAGTCTGATGTCTTCAATTACGAATGTCTCTCTCGCTAGCAGGTACACTAGTCTAGATCTTGTTGCCTTTGAGAGACCTAGTGCTCTTTTTAGATAGGTCGATTTTACTTTTTCTAGTGTTTCTAGATTTTTTTCTGTCAGGTGGTCCCATATAACCTCCATCCCATAGGCCAGGATTGGCAAGATTTTTGCGTTGAATAATTTCATGGCTGTTTCTAGACTGAGTAGGCGGATGTTTTTGATGTCCTGTAATGCTATTATTGCTTGGGCTGCACGTTCTGTTGTATGTTTTGTGAAACATTTGGCTGTTGGTTGCAATGTCACTCCTATTTAAAGTCTGATGAGATTTTTATTTTTTGTCCTCTGATACTGATTTCCGCATTCTTGGGTGTTTTGCCTCCTTTTCTGAAAATTACCATTTCTATCTTTGCTATGTTTATGTGTAGTTTGTGTTCACTGCACCATCTGTCTATTTTCTCAATGATTCTCTGCAGCTTCTGTATATCTGTTGAACCTACGGCTATGTCGTCAGCGTATGCATATACATACACATCTTCTTCATTTTCTCCAATTCGGAGTACTTCTTCAGTGGCAAGAATGTATAGCAAAGGGCTCATTGGGTCACCCTGTAAGACTCCGTTCGATTGCAGAATGGGGTTCGAACGAGAGAGGTTGTCTGATATTGTAATTAAATTGTATTCAAGGATTGATTTGATTATTCTTGCCCATACAAAAACAAATGAAAACTCCCAATTTGAAACAAGGAAGTGGCTGACATCATAAAATATAAGCAACAAGCTCACCTTAAATGTCTGCAATCATTGAAACATGGTGACAATATCGAGTCTAAGCAGCAGACAGCAGTGATCAGAAGATAGACAACACCCGTTTGTGGAGGCATCCTAAGGCACCATACCCGAGATTGGTGTCGTAAGCCCGTTTGAAAACAAATTGACATATACAACAAAGTAATAACTTATCACCACTCATGATCAATCTGCACATCGAGAACACAATGAGGGAAGCGTAATTTAAGAAGAGGAACAAAAGTAAAAGTCGAGGAAATATCGATACTGAGGTTTGCTTTTCTCACCAAATGTAAGGAGATTTATGAGACATCTTGAAACCAACAGCAACATGCATATAGTTAACGTGGCTTGACGGTAAGGAGGGCAAAGAATAATACGATAAAGAGTAATAGAAATGAAAATAACAACTTCCTTAATATAATAAATGGGCGTGGAGCAGTAATGGAGGTTCAAATGGTTCAAATGGCTCTGAGCACTATGGGACTCAACATCTTAGGTCATAAGTCCCCTAGATCTTAGAAATACTTAAACCTAACTAACCTAAGGACATCACACACACCCATGCCCGAGGCAGGATTCGAACCTGCGACCGTAGCAGTCCCGCGGTTCCGAGTAATGGAGGAAGTATAACAATTGTTGATTATTGTCTCTAGAAAGCAATATTGTACAGGACGGCCGAACCAACAAAGATATCAAAAGACGGCAGAAGCTATGAGCTCTAATGATAGCACGTATTTATATGGAGCAGACCGATGACTCTTCTTGTATATGTCTGCAATACACTTGAAAGGTGCTGTTTGCGTGGGCAGTGGCACTAGATTTGCATTTTGCTATTACATTGGTATATGACGTTGTTGCTTATTACGTCTGAATCCTGCAAGATCATAAGACAATTAGCCATCAGGCAACACACAGCAACTTATGATAACCCTAAGGAAAATCGACACAGCTCGCTCTACTCAATAAACAAACTTACAGTAGTCAAAGAAGATGAGCGAGTGCAGTGCTCCCTATCTTCAATGAATAATAACAGAACGATCATTGCGTTTGGCCACAGTACACAACGATAACGCCGCCACAGTGACAACAACAGGCTTAGGTGTGCTATAGGTTACATTTATTGTTAGCGAGTCGCCTAAGAATGGAAAAATTGTAGGGCAATTTAAACACTCTTGTGATTTAAATCAAGCACAGGTACAACAGATTTTTTATTAGCTCCCGTTAATACATAGTACGTAAGTAGGTGACAAAGAGCAAAGATTTATAAAATGTCTGAATTCACACAGAAAAGACGTTAAATGGAGAGTTGCCAAATTATATGGAAGACAGCACTGAGGCAAAGCAACAAGTCATCATTATCGAGGCTACTCCCAAATTCAAAATTAATTGTGTAAATTCACAAATTATAAAATGTGGGCGACTCAAGTTGCATGCCACAACAAGTGTTTAAGGATCTGCCCAGAGTACAGGCCGCGCTACTACAGATTGCGAAACTTACATTGTAAGGTGTCAAACAAGTAACACACCTTACACTGAATTCCTGAAACAATTCCGGTTAACTCGGAACGCCACACTACATAGTTAAGTGAAATTGAGTGAATGTTATTAAAATGCTGATGTAATAAATAAGCCATTATTTCATGAATATAAACCGCTAATACTCACACCAGTAATTGCGCGCAAGTAATTTCCCCGACCCGAGCTATGAGACACAGTTCCCAGGGAAAGAGAATTTTACGACGGCAGTGCCCGTCCCATGTAGGTCAACATTCGCTGCCACGGGGCATCCAGCGGACACAATGAGAGTCCCCCTCTGTGGCCGAGTGGTTCTACGCGCTTCACTCTGGAACCGCGCGACCGCTACGGTCGCAGGTTCGAATCTTGCCTCGGGCATGGATGAGTGTGATGTCCTTAGGTTAGTTAGGTTTAAGTAGTTCTAAGTTCTAGGGGACTGATGATCTCAGATTTTAAGTCCCATAGTGCTCAGAGCCATTTGAAGCATTTTTATTTTGTTTTATTTTATTTATTTATTTATTTATTTTGACACAATGAGACGCCTGCCACAGCTGTGTAGGCCGTCGGCAAAAGCCATCCTTTGTCCCAGCTTTTAAAGACGACCCTTCGGAAAGTCTTTCTAAAAAACATGGCGGGAGATACCAGATAAAACGTCCAGAGGAATCCAACTCAAAACTTAGGTGACTCATTGTGGCGACCTGCGTTAAAAACTCGCATGAAAGAAAAAGCATTTATCTCAGTATTATGTAGCAAAAGTTAAACTCTGCCCTACGAAAGAAACGACGCCTGTAATAGGCAACAAACACTGTAGTTGGCGGAATTATAACAAATTATGAACGCTTTGACTGCTCAGAAAGAAACCTTGTGTCCGCCCTCGTTGATATGGGCAAATTGTGGACAGTGTAATTGGCTCTTCTCTTGCAGAACTCGTCGAGTGTTTTAGCAAGATGACTCGCGCTTCACTGAGACGATTGCGAGATTCATTACGTGAACACTTGTTTACAAGCTTGTCTTGAAACTCGTAATCAGTTAAAATTCAAAGTTTCCTAGTATGGAAAATCGCACGGAGCACTGAGAGTCAACGCTTGCAAGCGATTTGAGGGCAACGACGTACGTGCTATTCCAGCCAAATAGCGTGTACCATTCCAATTAACTTAACTAGGGAATAACTAGGACTTTCGATTTCACCGAAGACGTAGGAAATGTATCCGACTGGTGTTTAACAGTCGAAAGAGATTTAAAATACAGTCTCAGGTTCACAGTTTACGCCGACAGCCGCCACTGCCGCCACTGACACAAGATAAACAGACGAGCGATCGTGCCGCACCAGCAAGTGATATTCAACTGATACGCAGAACTGCTGTCGTCTTCCTCTCTCCTAGTTTTTTTTGCTTGTTGTACATTCAACCATGACCTGTAGTTAAACATATTCACGATTCTCAGGCCTAGTTGAAGCACAAACGGAAGATGCCCGATCTGACGAAAAGGATTGATCAGCCAAAGTAGAGTTATGAATTGCTTTAATTGTGTACTTTCTTTGCTCGTTACTGACCCCCATTCAATTTTGGGTATTTTCATAGTGCATGTTGGCGTAAATTGTTGTATTTAATTTGTTTGTATTTTCATCGATTCCCAGACATGGTCATCAACCACCTAACCATTAAAGAACCTTATATACACTCCTGGAAATTGAAATAAGAACACCGTGAATTCATTGTCCCAAGAAGGGGAAACTTTATTGACACATTCCTGGGGTCAGATACATCACATGATCACACTGACAGAACCACAGGCACATAGACACAGGCAACAGAGCATGCACAATGTCGGCACTAGTACAGTGTATATCCACCTTTCGCAGCAATGCAGGCTGCTATTCTCCCATGGAGACGATCGTAGAGATGCTGGATGTAGTCCTGTGGAACGGCTTGCCATGCCATTTCCACCTGGCGCCTCAGTTGGACCAGCGTTCGTGCTGGACGTGCAGACCGCGTGAGACGACGCTTCATCCAGCGTCAATGGGGGACAGATCCGGAGATCTTGCTGGCCAGGGTAGTTGACTTACACCTTCTAGAGCACGTTGGGTGGCACGGGATACATGCGGACGTGCATTGTCCTGTTGGAACAGCAAGTTCCCTTGCCGGTCTAGGAATGGTAGAACGATGGGTTTGATGACGGTTTGGATATACCGTGCACTATTCAGTGTCCCCTCGACGATCACCAGTGGTGTACGGCCAGTGTAGGAGATCGCTCCCCACACCATGATGCCGGGTGTTGGCCCTGTGTGCCTCGGTCGTATGCAGTCCTGATTGTGGCGCTCACCTGCACGGCGCCAAACACGCATACGACCATCATTGGCACCAAGGCAGAAGCGAATCTCATCGCTGAAGACGACACGTCTCCATTCGTCCCTCCATTCACGCCTGTCGCGACACCACTGGAGGCGGGCTGCACGATGTTGGGGCGTGAGTGGAAGACGGTCTAACGGTGTGCGGGACCGTAGCCCAGCTTCATGGATACGGTTGCGAATGGTCCTCGCCGATACCCCAGGAGCAACAGTGTCCCTAATTTGCTGGGAAGTGGCGGTGCGGTCCCCTACGGCACTGCGTAGGATCCTACGGTCTTGGCGTGCATCCGTGCGTCGCTGCGGTCCGGTCCCAGGTCGACGGGCACGTGCACCTTCCGCCGACCACTGGCGACAACATCGATGTACTGTGGAGACCTCACGCCCCACGTGTTGAGCAATTCGGCGGTACGTCCACCCGGCCTCCCGCATGCCCACTATATGCCCTCGCTCAAAGTCCGTCAACTGCACATAAGGTTCACGTCCACGCTGTCGCGGCATGCTACCAGTGTTAAAGACTGCGATGGAGCACCGTATGCCACGGCAAACTGGCTGACACTGACGGCGGCGGTGCACAAATGCTGCGCAGCTAGCGCCATTCGACGGCCAACACCGCGATTCCTGGTGTGTCCGCTGTGCCGTGCGTGTGATCATTGCTTGTACAGCCCTCTCGCAGTGTCCGGAGCAAGTATGGTGGGTCTGACACACCGGTGTCAATGTGTTCTTTTTTCCATTTCCAGGAGTGTAGTTAGGAATTTCGCTTCACACTTGTGAACACACAATATCAATGTTTTGCCATCCTGTACGTGATTGTGCTAGCATTACTATGCCATGAAGCCATACTTAGAGTAAAAATAAACCTTTTAACCGTAAATCTAAGATTTTAATTTTTTGTTAACATGTAGCTACCCCTCAACCCAAACACTAATTTCTGTTAGCGATAACGTTTCCATCACAGGGAGTGCAGTGGAACGAACATTGGCATCACTATCTGATTAGATCACTGTCCATAATGTTGCACTCTTCGGAACTCTGCATGTGTGAGATGGTGTCTTCCTACCTTGTACGCTGTAGGTCCAACAGCAAATTCCTGAAACACTCACAGAGCATCCTTGCGCAACTGTGGTAGGAAGATAGATCAGAACCCTACTCACGCGTGTTAGAACATTTCCACGAAATCAGCTAAGTGTGCGTGACCAAACGCATGTCGACTGGAACACGAATGACACAAAACTAACTTCCCCTTTTCAACTCTCTCCTTTCAAAACACCTGCACATGGACAAGACGACCAGTTCTATTGCCAAAGTGAGGGACGAGAAATACGTTATTTCATGACAAATCATGGGAACTCTGCATAAACGTCCCACTCGTTACATACAAAACGTACATTAATAAAGCAGAAGTTGTTACAGGCCTTGAGATAACAAAGACCCAAGTGGACTTGTAGATAAAGGAACGAACCAGGGATGAGGAGAAGCATATTATATAAATGGTGTCACTGAACTAACTATTTAATTCATCACAGAAATTTCTAGCATACTAAGCTTCTATCAGAAATGTACACATTTGCAATGAATTCTAAACATCGTTGCTTAATCTTATCTACAAGTCCATTTGTTTTATATTTGTGGTTCTTTGTTTGTACATATGTTGGTATGTGTATGATGTGTTATTCTCACAATATGCTGCTCCCCCTCCCCCTCTCCACAAGTTTTCGTTTCTTCTCCTTCCATACTGACTACAATTTATCTTTGTATGTTTTTGTGCACTATTTTTACCAGGTTCTAACTAAAATTTATTGTTTAAATAACGTAGATTGCGAGTCTGTGTTAAGTTCAATGAAATGTTTCGCATGTGTACTATCTTGTTTATTTCGACAACTTTTCTCCAGAAATTCAGTTTTAACTGGGGTACATAACATTAACAGCTTCACTGCAGAAATACCTGGAGCCAATGTAAATAGCCGATGATATTAAATAATTTACATCATCAAGCAGTTTGCATTTTGTGTTAATGTTTATTTTGATCCAGAACATTCGTACAATGCACAGCTCATAGCAATTGACATTACAGATTATGCATGCGAACTAACTGAAAACAATTTCCGCTCTGCTGCCACTATCGAGCACTTGGGCTCACCACTTACATAGTTTTTAACAATACAAGTTCTGTTAAAGTGTTGGCCTAAAAAGTCACATTACTTTCGCTACAATTAAAATCGGTTGATTCATACTGAATTAGAGATACAGTTTTGAAGACAATAAGTAAGTGATTATAACAAACGCAATTTCTAAATTATTTTTTTCAAATTTAGTATCGAAATTCTGGTAGAGAAATATGACTAACAGTTCGTGATACAAAATAATCAATAGCTCGTTAACTACAACAGGAATTTTGATGCTAACATGTTACAGAGTACTTTACATAATATGGAAATAGATTTAGGGATTCAGATTTTACGTAATAATCTCGTTTTAACCAAATGGTTGAAATAATAGTTTGTTTACGGCAAAAAGTTCGAGGACTCGCAATTATAGAATTGATTACAATGAATCTTCTTTGAGTTTGTACAGAAACTGTTTCTTGAGAGTGAACGTAAATTTCAGTGCATCAGTTTGTAATAAACCTACCAAAATATTAATTTTTACGTTTTAGAAAATAATAAAATTTAGAAAATTAATGTCCCATTTAATGATTACACTGATTTCTACACTAACATCTCTACGTGATTATTGCCTGATACACAAAAGAAATAATTACTTTCTCCGTAAATTTCCTAAAGTTGATGATTACGATAAGATACTCTTCCACTAAATAAAGGTTCCTGTTCACAGTATTTAAATGAGTTTTAGTTGCCTAACTGAGTGTGTTCAATTTCACAAATCTCGTGTACAGTGCTACTTGATGCAACAAAGAGCACTAAAATTGTATTTTAACGCTTATTATACTGTGAATGTGTGTCGTATAGCTCGTAAAGGCGTGGTATCGAATCCTTCATATAAGATTCCCCATAGTATGTACTATCACATCTGTTATGTTTCCTTTCTTGAGCTACTGTGTTTAGTTTTATATCTATGTTTTTGTTCTTAATTCTGTAGTACTTTCAACTTTGTTATCAAGCTGTTCATTTATTTCAGTGGGTGCAATTAACTTCACTGGACCAATATAGACTTGCCACCTTCTTGCAGTTTCTGGTAGTTATTCTAACGACAACACTCCATTAGTTGAGCACTGAATGCCAGGGCGGACGAATGTGACCCCATATTTTGTATTAAGTCTATGCTGTTTTGTATGATCATTTTTTGAATATTTTCGTAGTACCTTGCGTGTCTTTACCCTTGAAGAGACATGAATCGCGTTTGTGCTTGTGACTTTGTACGTCTGTTTGGCAGACGTTCTTAAGATGCTAAAATAAAATTAAAAAATTGTTGAAGAAGTGACCAGTTCATTTCTAGCGACATATTCAGCACTGAATTTTACGTCCTGATCGCAGACCAACTGCGCGACTCTATGTTGGACCTTAAAGTGAACTGTTTTGGCAGCAAGATCTCATGTGGAGCATTTTGGAGGAAGGAGCGCACTTTGACGCCTATAATCAGTTATACGGAACATCACCTGTGTCAGAGATTGCCAAGTGTACCACCTCTACCCCGTTTCTCAAGGATGCTTCTAGTAACTTACAAATTTGTTGACTAGTTTGCCTTATCGCAAAATATTTACGTTCTAACGCACCACTTAACGTGCAATTGAAGCATTCCAGACTGCGAAGAATATTCCGCTTTTTCTAAAGTTCATGAAATATTTTCTGCAAATGTATTTTTAATAGTATACATCTATATATTTAATTCGTAAGGGACCCATCAGATATATATAAATTAAAAGAATAATTAAGCTTTACTTTTCTCCAGCCAGAAGGAAAGCATTCATTGCGACAATCTTCTTCGATACACTGCTGCCATACGCAGATCAGTCCATAAATAAACATGTATCTGAATTCGTTAGGTGCACAGTCCCTGTACTAAAATAATTTCACTGTTGCTGTAGGCTTCTCACCAAAACTGTCTTCCTTTATTCCACGTATGTGTTACCTCCTTTAACTAGATTAATATGTTCAGTATCTTCTTGACCTATATTGTCCAATAACCTTGGTCGGCACAAGAAATTTTCTTTTCGTATCATTTGCTCCTACTTGGATATTTTCGATATTCTGAAACTTAAGTTATTTAGTTTTGGGCATTTCCTCGAATCCTTTGAGCTTGTGTGCTTACATTTTACAGAAATATGTTGTGATTTTAGTCTTTGAACACAATCAACTGTCTGCTTTGATGAAAAATTTTATTTGAGTGTTATAATTTTGTTTTATGTCCCTGTTCTTTATGATAACCTACGTGAATTAAGACTCTAAGAGTGACTTGCCCTGCAGCTTTTATACTGCAGTACTGTCAATCTTTGCACATAGAGCTCAGATAATGTCGTTTACCGCAAGAGTTAAGTCCAGCACTATGTAAGTTTTTCTTAGGTTTTGGGAGGGGGGGGGGGTTGGGCAGCAGGTACTTATAAATTCAGTAAGTGACGTTAATATTTCATTTGCTGTTACATATAACCGCTTGCAGGAAGAGAGATGAAAGAAGAGATAATTATTACGTACATTCTCGGTGCAAAGGTTTTTCTGTTACAGATACGTACGAGGGGCGTTCCTAAGTAACGCAACATATTTTCCCCTGGTCTCTTTCGATTGAAAAAATGCGGAATTTGTTGTGGAACATCGAGGAACATTCCTTCTTCCTATAGTTTCATAAAGTTCGCTATAAGCAGTCTCCAAAATGGTGTCTGTAGTGGAGATGCATTCCAAGTAGCCAGCTGTAATTAAGTTTCTTTAGACGGAAAACCGGAGCATCGCAGATATTCATAGATGCTTGCAGAAGGTTTATGGAGACCTGGCAGTGAACTAAAGCAGAGTGAGTCGTTGGGCGATTGGTCTGTCGTTATCGAAACAGGGTCCCGCAAACCTGTCCGATCCCCCGCGTGCTGGCTGGGTGCGCACAGCCGTGACTCCTGCAGTGTTGGAACGTGCGAACACCCTCCTTCACGATTATCGACGGATCACAGTCAACACTTCGCTGCTCAATGGAACGTCACACGGTCAACACTTCGCTGCTCAATGGAACGTCACACGGTCAACACTTCGCTCCTCAATGGAACGTCACGCGGTCAACACTTCGCTCCTCAATGGAACGTCACACGGTCAACACTTCGCTCCTCAATGGAACGTCACACGGTCAACACTTCGCTGCTCAATGGAACGTCACACGGTCAACACTTCGCTGCTCAATGGAACGTCTCTGCTGGTAGTGCTGACACACTCGCCCCGCAGTTTGTGAAGTCCCAAGTTATTACGGGATGACATTTATTGCAGTAAGATATCCAGACGTGGAGCCCGGTGAAAGTACAGGTGGCTGCAGATTTGTGTCTTAGCCATGACTCACAGCACATCAGTTGCTACTAGCCAGCGTCCGAACGAGCTCCTGTATCACTTATACTGACCCTATATCCATACCCCCTACGAATCTAAATAAAACGTACTAAACATTAACCGATTATTTTCAAACTTGGTATACTATTTTTTGTTATTCAGAAGAAAATCTCTTCCAAATTTCAAATCTGTACATATTGTAGTTTCGGAGATTCAGAAAATTACCTAAAACCCCACAAACTGACAGAGTGAGAAATGCAGTTAGGAACAATAACAGTTTGTCTTTTGTTATCATTTGAAATCATTAACAGAGTTCTCATGGTATGAAATCAGTTTATTTGGCTTTTTATTTTCAAAAATTTAATTACTATTCATATCGTTCATCAAAATTCAGGAAAAATTTAACATCTGTTTATTATGTTGTTCTGTGAATACATTGGAATGAGTCAGAGTGTGTATGTGGGACATACGTTAAAAATTCGATATTAGATTAGGTACAACATTACGTAATTGGAAGTTGGGAAAGATGTGTTTTACCCACTTTGCTGATGACGTATGTCTAGGTGTGATTGCTTTTGTAAAGAGGCAGCCAGAATATCAGTTAAAAGTGAAATAGTTTCTAAATTATTTTCAAGATTAATTTTATTTTCGTTTTGTTATATTAAACATTGGGTTAGTAATTGCATTTTGGAAGACGCAAATGCTTTTCTGAGTAGTGATTCGCTTAGGCGTGTTTTGCCATGAGAATGATCTCAAAGGATCACTCTGATTGGTCCGCCAGATTGATCAGCCAGTCAGAATTAAGTAGTTCCCGCTCACAACTAGTTAGATGTGCTGTGAATGAGGCAGTATTCAGGGAGTCGCTCGCCAGCTTCCGACACGCAAACGTAATGTTAAATGTATCAGTGTTCTTTATGTGTAAGATGAAGAATTATTGAGTGCTGCGCGTTTAGAGCGAGTCGTAATGAAAGACGTTGCAATTAATGACAGTTTAATAAAATTTTGGAGTTTTTTGATTGTTTTGTTAGAAAGTTACGAGCGTGTGAACTTTCGGCCTTTGTGAACATTGTGCGAGGCGTATTCTGTAATCATTTATGGAGTCTCATTATTTTAAACATAGCTGCGTAACAGCAACGGTTCCACGTAATCAGATGAAAAACAGCCGACCAGTTGCAAAGGATAAAGTAATCTTTACCTAGGTTTCAATAGGTTTAAACCTATCTTCTTCAGAAGACGGCCTGAGGAAAATGAACATCATGTTTTATATGAAAGGTATACACATAGGTCAAGTTTAGAGTTTAACATATATTAGGAGGCTCTTGTGTTACAAAATATGAGATAAATTTCTTGTACTTACAGTATTACATTAACATGGCATGATACGTCGTTGCAATTTTTACAAACATCTCCATAGCTCCATTAGTTCAAATACAATATAGCCCTAAGAGTAGGGTTCGTCAAATAAATAATATACAAATGTCCCGGTTGATGAAACCATAGGCCTTGTAAAAGAAAATCTTTTTAAGCATAAAAAACTAAGTGAAACTCAGATTGCTGAACTTATTGGTTTGCTTAAGGTCATATTAAAATACAATTATTTTACATTTAATGGGAAAATGTATATACAGCCAGATGGTCTAGCTATGGGCAGCCCCCTTGCCGGTATTCTAGCAGAGATTTTCATTAACGCCCTGGAAACAGCATTTTTCAAGTCTAGTTCAGAATTACATAAAAAAATCCGCTATTATACACGTTATGTGGACGACATTCTCATTGCTTTTGATGGCACTGACCATGAGTTAGAGCAGCTCTTCAACACTTTCAATGGTCTACATGAAAAAATTTCCTTCACAAAAGAACTTCAAAATGATAAACGTGAACTTAATTTTTTAGATTTAACAATTTCTATACAAGATAATACCTTCCATTTCAATATCTTCCGCAAGGAAACATATTCAGATAATGTCATTCCTGCTGACTCAACTCATCCTAAAGCACACAAATTGGCATTTTTTCATTCCGCCATTCACCGAATGGTAACCACGCCTTTATCACCTGCGGATCAACAAAAAGAATTGAATGTCATCAAAACGATCGCTGTTAATAATGGATACAACCAGAACATGATCGATCACCTGCTTAATAAGAAAATTTCCCAAAACTGTTCTACTTTGAGTAATAACCTCCCCACTGATACCACAGAAACTAAAAAATTTATTTCCATCCCTTTCTTGGGTAACATATCATATAGGATTAAACGTCTTCTAACTAAAAAATATAACTGTAACGTCTCCTTTTCTACAGACAACAGTTTAAAAAGAAATCTTATACATTCAGTAGAAATTGCTAACGATTGGTTTTCTAATTCAGGTGTATACAAAATAACCTGTAGTAACTGCCCCTCATATTATATTGGTCAAACAGGCAGAGCTGTTAAAACACGATATAAAGAACATCTATTAGGAAAAAAAGGAGCTAATGTTCACAACTCTACTTTTGCTGAACACCTCTGGATAGCCGGCCATACGCCTAAACAGTTAGAAGACACGGTTATCCTACACAGACAAGTTAAAGGACGGAGATTAGATCTGTGGGAAGAGCTATTTATTTTTAAACATCTAGAGCTAAAAGACGGCAATATACTCAACGATCAGTTGAACCTGGCCTGTAGACAATTTTTGGAAGGCTTTAAACCCGTATTATTTAATTCATAACATTAATGTTGATAACCTCAGTAGTCTTTTTCCTCAGGAAGCTATAATGCACTTTTATATCTCTAAACTCACTACCTTTTATGCAATGTGATTTACTCATGATGTATGGCTGCCACTACACCGGCCCTCATGTAATTCTCGCTTATCTTAAAGCCTCGGATCCCAGTGAATGTATAATAACTAAATTGTGCACCAGGTTTCGTAATTTATGTCTTAAGATGCCATTAATATTTATGCTTAAAGTTTTGACTTATATACGTTCTGTGTGCTTCACTAATATGGTAATATAATTTTATTTTGGCTGTATATGCCACTGCATGTAACTCATGGCGTATGCGCCACCTGCCTTTTTGATGTATGTTTCTACGTTACTATTTCTAAGGCTCCCACATTGTTATAATGGGAATGTTAAACGCTTTCATTTTGTTCACTGTCACTCCTTCTAAAGTCGCAACTAATATTTATATTTTACATGTTGCTTCAGTACGCCAATCGGCACATAGTACGCGACCTGAGCGCCACCTGCCCTGGCCGCATTGCTACCACGCAGGCCGATTTTACTCAGTTGCTTATACGCGCTCCGACCTCCATGTACTTAATTTTATTTATTTGACGAACCCTACTCTTAGGGCTATATTGTATTTGAACTAATGGAGCTATGGAGATGTTTGTAAAAATTGCAACGACGTATCATGCCATGTTAATGTAATACTGTAAGTACAAGAAATTTATCTCATATTTTGTAACACAAGAGCCTCCTAATATATGTTAAACTCTAAACTTGACCTATGTGTATACCTTTCATATAAAACATGATGTTCATTTTCCTCAGGCCGTCTTCTGAAGAAGATAGGTTTAAACCTATTGAAACCTAGGTAAAGATTACTTTATCCTTTGCAACTGGTCGGCTGTTTTTCATCTGATCATTTATTCAGTATTTGGCGAGCAGCTTCTTTTAAAGCAACCCACTGAAAAGGACCGAATGTGAACCTCATTTATAGTAGCGGATCTGTGACTGTGAGATAGCGTCTTTAATCGGGTCGTACTTGTGTAAAATTCTAGCTGCTTTGCTTGTGAAGTTTGTTGTTTGACTGAGCGTTAAGAATGATAGAATAGTTCTTCACTAAATGCAGACTTGGCAGCGCATAGACTCTTGTTATTCAGCAATAAACTTTACAATTCTGAAAATTGTAGTATGTTCATTTCAGTCAAATGCATCGTATTACCGAACGAAATCCCGATAAATTAGAGACTGCAGGACCTCAAGTACGACTAGAGCATACGCGGACTTTGCGGGATACATATTACGTGACGTCTTTCTTCAACGCTGCTTTCTCGTCGTTGCAGAGAAAAGGGACAGCGAGCGGACGCCGTACTGAAGTAGGTGGACATTCAGTGTTGAGCAGTACGACGAACGAAATCTGTACATAGCCCGCCCCGCCGCAAGTTGGGGTACTCAAAAGTTGTATGCCCACCGGGTTCCTCGTCCCTAACACGAGACCGTAAAGAGGAACGAAGGACCATTTATGCGGAATTGATGGCACGTTACGAAGTTGATAACGCCAATTTTATGTCGAACACCGCCACATTCGATGAAAAATGGGTTCATTACTTCAAACCAGAAACAAAACGACAATCCATGGAGTGACGCTCCAACATCTGTCCTACGAAGACAAAGTTCAAAGCCGCACCATCGACGGATCAAGTATTGGCAACTCTCTTCTGGGATTCTGGAGGGGTTATTCTGTTTTATGTCCTCCCTCATGGTGAGCGATAAGCTCTGAAGTGTATTGTGCCACCGACAGGAAATCGAAGAAACGACTTCAGCGTGTTCGTCACCACATAAGTTCGAAAGAACTCCTCCTTCTCCATGACAACGCAAGGCCTCACACAAGTCTACACGCACACCAGAGGAGCTCACAAAAATTCATTGCAGTGTTCTTCCCACCCACCTTACAGTCCGCATCTCTCACCTTCCAACTTCCCTCTTGCCCAATGAAGGATGCCCTCCGCCGGAAGCAGCATGTCGATGATGGGGAGGTTACTTATGGAACAGGACGTTGGTTTCGACGTCGACCATAAAAGGGGAACCCTACGGGCCTAGAGGCCCACCCGGTAAGGTGGCGAAGGCTATCGCACTGAACGGGGATTATGTCGAGAAATAAGGTTTTATAGCCACAAGATAAGGAAATAGTAAGGTGTTTTGGAATCCTGATAAAAAAACAACCTGCTTTCAGAAAAAAATGTGTTGCAGTATTTATTGGACGCTCCTCATACTATTCATCGGACTAATTACAGCCGTCCGGGGTGGACGGGCGGTTCTAGGTGCTACAGTCTGGAACCGCGCGACCGCTACGGCCGCAGGTTCGAATCCTACCTCGGGCATGGGTGTGTGTGATGCCCTTAAGTTAGTTAGGTTTAAGTAGTTCTAAGTTCTAGTGGACTGATGACCTCAGAAGTTAAGTCCCATAGTGCTCAGAGCCATTTGAACCATTTGAACTAATTGTATTTGTGTGAGCGCCGAAATGCTGAACTCACCTACACAATCCTTAATTTGTAATAAAACATGGATATCTCTCAGCTCTTCGTGTTGTCTCCTAACATTCTGTTCCCACTTTTTAGCCAGTGGTAGGCCATTTAAGATCAATTCTCAATTAAAAAATAGGCAGTCTTCTGTTTAAAAATACATAATAGTCTAGCCTACTTCCAGCCGATGTGCACTGCCAACATTTAATACATAATGAAAACAAAAAGTTGTTATAACACTGCAGTGCTCGCATAGATATGTTACCTGAACGTGGTTAGAGTCTAACACACCGATATTGTGCCATCCAGCGAGATCTTATTGCAGTATTTTAGATCGACTGTGTCGTAATTTTAAGTATGACATCATGTAGATAAACATAAATGTTCTACTTCGTAAATTCTGTGCCTAAAGCGTAAATGGTATTTATGTACTATTCAGACGTCGCTACATTTACAACGCTGCACATAAAAATGATAACCTGTAGAAGTTCGTTTGACAATATGGAAAGATTTTGAACATTTAAATAAATTTAATTTACAATTCAACGCAATCACAAGCTGAAGCACGTTTTATGTCCTGTCTGATACAAGTCAAGATATGTCCAACAGATGGACATTGCCTAAACAGCACATGCAGAATTTAACAGCTGCTTGAAGTCAACTCCAGTCGAATGGCTCTACCACCTTGCAGGAGCTGTACCATCCCAGCAGCAGAGAGGAGAAAGACGGAAGCAGGAAAAATGCTTCCCATGCATGGGAAACAACCCTACCCACAACGACTAAGGTCAAGGAAACATTTCCTCATAACACGGGAGAAACTAACAAGCATTGATGAAGAAGCAAGCTGCAGGTATGCAGAGCTCAGACATCCAACCATCCAGCTTGGAAAAGATTTTCAGAATCTTTTCTCCTGGTCATGATGGAAGTCCCTGAGTATTCTGAGGTCAGGAGTTGGCAGATCACGGGTTAATCTGCCGAAATGGAAAGACATTGAAGAAAACGAAATCTAATTGACTGCGGGGAAGAATAGACTGTTCAACGTATGCTTTAGTGTTGACTCTTTCCAGCCACGTGCACAGAAGATGACCTTCTGCAGGCACGGAAAATGTGGAGTATATGGGCAAACTTTGGTTAAAGACTGTATAATCGGCGTTGATCTGTCAACAATTGTGTAAGCTGTGTCTTATGTGTGTTTCTGACAAGAGAATAATAATAATAACGAACGAGTACCGGAATGTCATACAAAAAAATTCTTCTAATGATAATATATACACTATGTGGTCAAACGTATCCGGACACCTGGCTGAAAAGACTTACATGTTCGTATTGCCCTCCATCGGTAATGCTGGAATTCAGTATGATGTTGGCTCACCCTTAGCCTTGATGACAGCTTCCACTTTCGCAGACGTACGTTCAATCAGGTGCTGGAAAATTTCTTGGGGAATGGCAGCCCATTTTTTATGGTGTGCTGCACTGAGGCGAGCTATCGATGTCAGCCGGTGAGGCCTGGCACAAAGTCGGCGTACCAAAACATCCCAAAGGTGTTCTATAGGATTCAAATCAGGACTCTGTGCAGGCCAGTCCATTACAGGGATGTTATTGTTGTGTAATGACTCCGCCACAGGCCGTGCATTACGAACAGTTGCTCGATCGTGTTGAAAGATGCAATCGCCATCCCCGAATTGCTCTTTAACAGTGGGAAGCAAGAAGGCGCTCAGAACGTCAATGTAGGCCTGTGCTGTGATAGTGCGACACAAAACAACAACGGGTGCAAGCCCCCTCCATGCAAAACACGACCACACCATAACACCACAGCCTCCGAATTTTACTGTTGTCACCACACACGCTGGCAGATGACGTTGACCGGGCATTCGCCATACCCACAATCTCCCATCAGATCGCCACATTATGTGCCATGAACCGTCACACCACACAACGTTTTTCCATTGTTCAATCGTCCAATGTTTACGCTCCTTACACCAAGCGAGGCGTCATTTGGCATTTACCGGTGTGACGTGCGACTTATGAGCAGCCGCTCGACCATGAAATCCAAGTTTTCTGACCTCCCGCCTAACTGTCATAGTGCTTACAGTGGACCCTCATGCAGTTTGGAATTAGTGTGTGATGGTCTGGATAGATGTCTGCCTGTTACACATTACGACCCTCTTCAGCTGTCGGCGGTCTCTGTCAGTCAACAGACGAGGTCGGACTGCACGCTTTTGTGCTGTACGTGTCCCTTTACGTTTCTACTTCACTATCACATCGGAAACAGTTGATCTGGGGATGTTTAGGCGTGTGGAAATCTTGTGTACAGACGTATGACACAAATGGCATGTTGGAAGTCCGTGAGTTCCGCGGAGCATACCAATTTGCTCTCTTACTATGTCTAATAACTATTGAGGTTGCTGATACGGAGTACCCGGCAGTAGGTGGCAGCAGAATGCACTTAATATGAATGTTGGGGTTGTCAGCATACTTTTCTTCACACAGTGTAGCTCAAGTTCTCGGGTATAGATTTCTGGACTGTACAAATATTTTCTATCGAACTTGGAGACATAATTTCGTGTTAATCTAAACATAGCAAAAGTTTTCCTTGTAGAAATAAACAGAATAAATGAAGCTCTACCCTTAAAACAACTAAACAACGATGTACAGTATTCTCATTTCCAATGCGCTATCCACTAACGCCCGTATAATTCAACGCGAGGATAGTCCGTGAGCTTTGTGCGACTTCAGAATTCTTCACACATACCGTATAACGATAGCGGCGCGACATCGCGCCCTTCACATTTAGTTTCCACGAAACGCGGTCGCCTCGTCCGGTGTTCCGCTTACAAGGCAGACAAGCTGGTTCTGCTAAGCCATCGATCACTCTCGTCGTTGAATTAGCGCTTCGTTTAATCGTCGCCTCTGTGTGTCGATAACGTTGTCTCCATACTTCCTCTACCCTCGCCCAAGGTCCCCCGTTCATTAATTCAATCTCGAAAACTAGTTGGTGCTTGTGTGCCTATCGTGTACATTTATTGTGATTTTCGGATAAAATCATACAACTTTACTAAAGTACTGAAGAAAACGGTCATCCCTGTAAGTCGCGAGTGAATAGAAGAATTTACTCGTTACCTACGTTTCATTCAGGACACAAATGTTGCATTTTCATTGCAAGTATATACAGCTATCTTGCCCTTATTTTCCTTCTTAAGTATTGCACATATCAATTAAATTTATTGGACCCACTCCAAAAGACTTCACTCGACGATCCATTATTTTGGGTCTGAAACGTGAGTCTGAAACATTGCAGACAGCAGCGAATATAACTATCATAACTGCTGATAAAAGCTTCCGACCGGCGCCAACGCCTGGGCATTGAGTCAAACAGAGCTTGGATGGCGTGTACAGGTACAGCTGCCCATGCAGCTTCAACACGATAGCACAGTTCATCAAAAGTAGTGACTGGCGTATTGTGACGCGCCTGTTGCTCAGCCACCATTGACCAGACGTTTTCAGTTGGTGAGAGATCTGGAGAATGTTGTGGCCAGGGCTGCAGTCGAACATTTTCTGTATCCAGAAAGGCCCGTACAGGACCTGCAACATGCGGTCATGCATTATCCTGCTGAAATCTAGGGCTTCGCAGGGATCGCATGGAGGGTAGAGCCACGGGTCGTAACACATCTGAAATGTAACGTCCACTGTTCAAAGTGCCGTCAGTTCGAACAAGAGGTGACCGAGACGTGTAACCATCGGCACCCCATACCATCACGCCGGGTGATAGGCCAGTATGGCGATGACGAATACACGCTTCCAATGTGCGTTTACCGCGATGTCGCCAAACACAGATGCGACCATGATGATGCTGTAAACAGAACCTGGAATCATCCGAAAAAATGACGTTTTGCCATTCGTGCACCCAGGTTCGTCGTTGAGTACACCACAGCAGGCGCTCCTGTCTGTGATACAGCGTCAAGGGTAACCGCAGCCATGGTCTCCGAGCTGATAGTCCATGCTGCTGCAAACGTCGTCGAACTGTTCGTGCAGATGGTTGTTGTCTTGCAAAAGTCCCCATCTGTTGACTCAGGGAGCGAGATGTGGTTGCACGATCCGTTACAGCCATGAAGATAGGATGCCTGTCATCTCGACTGCTAGTGATACGAGGCCGTTGGGATCCAGCACGGCGTTCCGTATTACCCTCCTGAAAGCACCGATTCCTTATTCTGCTAACAGTCATTGGATCTCGACCAACGCGAGCAGCAATGTCGCGATACGATAAACCGCAATCGCGATAAGCTACAATCCGACCTTTATCAAAGTCGGAAACCTGATGGTACGCAATTCTCCTCCCTACACGAGGCATCACAACAACGTTTCACCAGGCAACGCCGGTCAACTGCTGTTTGTGTATGAGAAATCGGTTGGCAACTTTCCTCATGTCAGCGCATTGTAGGTGTAGCCACCGGCGCGAACCTTGTGTGAATGCTCTGAAAAGCTAACCATTTGCGTATCACCGCATCTTCTTTCTGTCGGTTAAATGTGGCGTCTGTAGCACGTCATCTTCGTGGTGTAGCAATTTTAATGGCCAGTAGTGTATTAACGGCTGGAACATCCGTTCTCTCGCCAGATTAGACGCTCTGCCATTTATTCCAAATATTAATGCAGTGCTTATTGGAAAACTTTCTGAGGTCACTGGAGAGATTTGGGTAATGACATCACGGAGCAGTACTTCGGGTTTAGAATTCAGTCACTATATAGGGTGAACATGAATAAAACCGACAAATCGCAAGGACGCATTCCTGTCTGGAAGAGGGGGAAAAGAGGTCCTATGAACATGTATTCGAAAATGCATCGTTGCCACCGTGGATCGAGCTAGCGTACGAAAATTCCTTTAACCGTATGCCGTGTGTTCCTTGTGTGCTGCAGGCTGTATGACTGACGCAGCGTACTTCAAGCAGAAGAATGGACCGGTCGGTATTCATGTTGGCAACAAGCCGAGATGCTGTTTGTGCCGGCCGGAGTGCCCAAGCGCTTCTAGGCGCTACCATCTGGAACTGCGCTACCGCTACGGTATCAGGTTCGAATCCTGCCTCGGGCATGGATGTGTGTGATGTCCTTAGGTTAGTTAGGTTTAATTAGTTCTAAGTTATAGGGGACTGATGACCTTAGAAGTTAAGTCCCATAGTGCTCAGAGCCATTTTTTTGGTGTTTGTGTACGGCCAAACAGTACGGTGTAGAGGCAGCACGGCTGTACCAAAATAAATACCCTCACTACCATCCACCACATCCCACAACATTTCAAGCCCTTTTTGGGCGCCTGTGTGATCATGGGTCCTTTCAGATAGACGAAGGTGCAGCAAGGCGGCGAACTGTGCGTACGCCAGATTTAGAAGACCGGGTTCTACAGGATGTTGAGTCGAACCCTAGTACAAGCTCCAGGAAAGTGGCCAGCCAACATCGTGTAAGCCAAAGTACGTTTATGTGAATCCTGCATGAGAACCGCTACTATCCCTGTTACGTGCAACGAGTGCAAGAAATATCAACAGCGTATTTCCCTCTACGGGAAGGATTTTGTCGTTGATTTTTGCACCAGACCGTCACAATTGTGGAATTTCTGTCGTCAGTCCTCTTTACCGACGAGGCAAACTTTACTAGAACTGGAATCAACAGTCTGCATAATCGTCAGCCATGGGGAATGGTTGAGACGTCTCGTTAGCATCGGTTCAGCATCCATGTGAGGCATGGATTCTTGGCGACCACATAGTTGGACCAGTTATTATTCTACAACGCCTCGACCTGGACCTCCTGCGTAATACTCTATCTGGGCAGCTTGAGAACGTGCCTTTGGCAATACGCCAGGTTATGCGGTTTCTGCATGACGGAGCACCACCCCACTTCCGCATTACAGTACGCTGATAGCTCAACAACATCTTATCCGGTCGTTGGGCAAGACGCGGAGGAACTGTAGAATGGCCTGTAGGTCACCGGACTGAAAGACCCTGGACTTTTACCTCTGGGGCATCTGAGAAGCGTTGTGTATGGTGAACCAGATTCTATGTGTGGACCCTTCAACAGTGTTCACGACGCCTGTGACGCTATTCGGAAGAGGCCAGAACGTGCAGAAGAGTGCGCCAATCCATGACGCAACGTGTGAACGCGTGCATTGCATCTCACGGAGGCCACTTCGAACATCTGTTGTGACGTGGATGCCATGCAGCTCTGTACTCTGCTCCGGGACGATTTGTTGTCGTTGCATACGTACTCTCCATTTCCGGAAACATGTTCATAGAAACTTTTTCCCCATTTCAAGTCAGCAAGACCTTCAATTTGTCGTGTTTATTAATGTTCACCGTGTATAAACGAAGGACACAAAGCATTTGCCTCAAATAAGACAGCTGGTAAGTCAGAACATTTTGCCTTTAACCTGAAAATCTTTCGCTCTGATTCCGAGAAATTTTTCCCTTATCCTTGCAGTAGCACATCGATATTTGATAGTGTAGCGTCGTATCTATACAGAGAATAGCAATATTTTTCAGTTCTTTTTCAGATTCCACGATGTTCGCTATGATGAATTCTTCGAGGACTTTACATCTAACGTACAAGACAGTGCACTAAAATTATAACGACTCGCAATTTAGGTTCGAAAGATTTATGGAGTTTTCACATTATTTCGCACCCCAATGAAAAACATTCGTTGTAGCAGCTGTGTGCTCAGCGTGCATTTCATCTGTCAAGCTTTATGCTGTCACTTTTTCACAGCTCATTCATCCTGACTCGTTAGCTATTACATTTACAGCAGAAAGAATCTGTTTAGCGAAACGCATGTCTTGCAAATCATTGCCTCCCTCTCCCCACACTCATATACACACACACAAACAAACCCACACACTCACATTAGGCCTTCATTTTTTTCTTGGGAATTGTTGCCTCAGAAACAAAATCCCCAGTTTCGACCACGATTTTCCTGAGGCTTCTCTTGATATTAATCAGAATGATAGATCTTTTTATCGCCTCCAGTATATTCCCAACTGGGAATATACTGGAATCTGATTACCACTTCACTGGGATCTGGGTAAGGCAAGGATCGTAAACGGTCTTCTCTACCCTTCGGGAAACAAAAGAAAAAAAGACAAAGTGTTAAAAATCCTGGAATCCGGAGAAGTGAGGCCGCCAGTTCTATACAGGCGGTTTCCGTAATATTACCGCTAAACTAATGAGGTGTGACACGAAGTATCCATCCATTGAAGATGATCTGGTCATCAAAGTAAGTCTTAGAACGCTGTGTTATGTGCGACCTATTGAACAGTCCTAATCTTCTGACAGCAGTATGTTATAAGCGAGCTGCAGTGCATATATTTTGGTAAATTAAATTAACTGTTAGTTGCATGGTTCCCTTATCCAGTTTAAACTGCATTGTTTTGTGATGAACCAGAGATAAAAAAAGCACATGCCATACAGCATGAAAGGTTTTTTATACAAAGCTTCAGACCTTCCACCCACTCATTTTAGAGGCTTCATCAACAAATTTTAAAAAAAAATTTACGTACATGTTATACAATTGTCCATAGCGGTTTCAATTTGTTTCCAGGTCTAAAGCGTGTAACTAGCTTGCGTGAGTACTGACGGTGAAAGATATTAACTTTCACGTGAAGTACTGGATTTTTCATCAAGATCCGGATGGTGAATCACGACACCGAAATTCAGTTCACAGAATACGTTTAAGGCGAAGCAGTGCGAACAGAGCGACTCAGCGGGCAACCGTTCGCAGAGTTGTTCTGTTAGTGACACAGCTCTGAGTACTTTCAAACAGTATCGGAGGAATTCTTCGGAAGGTTGCGTTGATATTCCGGGCAATGCACGCAATGCCTTCTGTTCGCAAGCGTCCTAAAACATGCCACACGGTGACAAATCGTCTGTTACAGGAAGTCCCATAAAAATGTCTCTTGGGTTGGCGCTCTGCTAAAGATGTGCTGAAAGAGAAACCTCCAAGTTTGTTTGTTTGGTCGTGGCACTGAGCCAGACGCCATACGGTACGGATCTCTCCCCGTTTTACTTGCTTCTGTAAAGGTGACACCCACAGCTGTGACAACCTGCGTCTTTTTGTTGCAACGAGAGCCTACTTCCTTTATTTTATAGCTATTTGACAAACCTGACATTGCCCAGGTATTCATTTTTCCAGAACCTAAAACAAAGAATAAACCGTGTTTGTAGTTAAGTATGGAAAAAATTTCATTTCCATGTATTCATGAAAACATCTGTTAATTTATGAAACAGTTGTATAAAGAAATATACGTAACGTACAAATGGGTAAGTATAGTACCCAAATTAAGAAACATGATTCCGTACAGTTTTTGTACGCTGGTCGCATATGCTTCGCTTGTCTACAACGCGATTTCGTGAATGTCTCCATGGAACGCCTCCTCATAGCTCTATAGACAGCTATCGTTTTCGCCTACAGCCGTTTTCGCTTCGCAGTTGGAAGCTGTCAAAAGCACTGCCAGACGTCAGGGATTTTCTTAAGATGACTCGACTGTAGGAGTGTCTAAGTGTAGAGAATAAATGTACTGAAACTACATACAAGATGATGTTCAAATGGTTCAAATGGCTCTGAGCACTACGCGACTTAACTTCTGAGGTCATCAGTCGCCTAGAACTTAGAACTAATTAAACCTAACTAACCTAAGGACATCACACACATCCATGCCTAAGGCAGGATTCGAACCTGCGACCGGAGCGGTCGCTCGGCTCCAGACTGTAGCGCCTAGAACCGCACGGCCACTCCGGCCGGCTCATACAAGATGATGCACTTTTTACGTAGCTCAGTATTTATGACGTCATATCTCTTGAAGTATGTGCGTATAATAATATATTTTTAGGTGTATTCAGCGGGATATGTGGATAATGTCTGAGTTAGTAGCAAAGAAGTAATAAATTTGAATTTCACGACACTGCGGCAGTTTCTCCGCGCATTTCAGTGTTAATGACGTCATATATCCTGACTTTTAAGTGGTACCGAGACTCGTACTGCTCTAGGTGCATTTAACGACTTACGTCAACACTGCCTGCAAAATTTATTGTGAATACAGTTAGTAGCACAGAAAGAAAATATTTAAAAATTATCTCATTTTTCATGATGTCATATCTCCTGACCCATGATCGGCTGGTGCTTTTTACCCACGCAGTCCGCAGCTCGTGGTCGTGCGGTAGCGTTCTCGCTTCCCACGCCCGGGTTCCCGGGTTCGATTCCCGGCGAGGTCAGGGATTTTCTCTACCTTGTGATGACTGGGTGCAGTGTGCTGCCCTTAGGTTCGTTAGGTTTATGTAGTTCTAGGGGACTGATGACCATAGCTGTTAAGTCCCATAGTGCTCAGAGCCATTTGAACCATTTTTTTCTATCCACGCAGTGATTGTTATCTACAGCAAGGAATATGTATACCGTGTTTGGTTGAAATCGGTCCAGTGGTTTAAAAGGAGACAGGGAACATCTACGAACACACACACACACACACACACACACACACACACACACACACACACACATATATATACATCCAGGTTTATAATACGTATGTATGGATTTACGACACATCTTTTGATAGGACATAGTGCCACGTAGCTCTGTCGTTAGTGTGATATAAGTTCGTGTGTTCCGTGTCTAAAGCCAATGAACTAATTGCCACACTACTGGCCTACAAACAAGTTACAACTCCGATTAGCGCAACACGCTACATAATATTGAGCAAAAATGAAGATAAACAGTATTAAGTTTCGGAATAATGGAAGCACATTGTTTCTTTCCATCTTCACTATATGTACGTATCTGGACACCCCAAAAACATACGTTTTTCATATTAGGTGCATTGTGCTGCCACCTGCTGCCAGGTACTCCACATCAGCGACCTCAGTAGACACTAGACGTCGTAAGAGAACAGAATGGGGCGCACTGCGGGCTCACGGAGTTCGAACGTGGTCATGTGATTGGGTGTACGCGAGTTTTCCACAGGCCTAAACATCCCTAGGTCCATTGCTTCCGATGTGATGGTGAAGTGGAAACGTGAAGGGCCACACACAGCACAAAAGCGTACAGACCGACCTCGTCTGTTGACTGACAGCTGAAGAGGGTCGTAATGTGTAATAGGCAAACATCTATCCAGACCATCACACAGGAATTCGACTGTAGTACTATGACAGTTAGGCGGGACGTGTGAAAATTGGATTTTATGATCGAGCGGCTGCTCATAAGCCACACATTACGCCGGTAAATGCCAAACGACGCCTCGCTTGGTGTATGGAAGATAAACATTCGACGACTGAACAGTGGAAAAACGTTGTGTGGAGCATCGAATCATGGTACACAATGTGACGATCTGATGGCAGGGTGTGGGTATGGCGAATGCCCGGTCAACGTCATCTGCCACCGTGTGTAGTGCCAACAGTAAAATTCGGAGGCGATGGTGTGTGGTGTGGTTGTGTTTTTCATAGAGGGGACTTGCACCCCTTGTTGTTTTGCGTGACACTACCAGAGCACAGGCCGACACTGATGTTTTAAGCACCTTCCTGCTTCCCACTTTTGAAGATCAATTCGGGGATGGCGATTTCATCTCTCAACACGATCGATCACCTGTTCATTTTTTTGGTCATCAGTCTACTGACTGGTTTGATGCGGCCCGCCACGAATTCCTTTCCTGTGCTAACCTCTTCATCTCAGAGTAGCACTTGCAACCTACGTCCTCAATTATTTGCTAGACGTATTCCAATCTCTGTCTTCCTCTACAGTTTTTGCCCTCTACAGCTCCCTCTAGTAGCATGGAAGTCATTCCCTCATGTCTTAGCAGATGTCCTATCATCCTGTCCCTTCTCCTTATCAGTGTTTTCCACATATTCCTTTCCTCTCTGATTCTGCGTAGAACCTCCTCATTCCTTACCTTATCAGTCCACCTAATTTTCAACATTCGTCTATAGCACCACATCTCAAATGCTTCAATTCTCTTCTGTTCCGGTTTTCCCACAGTCCATGTTTCACTACCATACAATGCTGTACTCCAGACGTACATCCTCAGAAATTTCTTCCTCAAATTAAGGCCGGTATTTGATATTAGTAGACTTCTCTTGGCCAGAAATGCCTTTTTTGCCATAGCGAGTCTGCTTTTGATGTCCTCCTTGCTCCGTCCGTCATTGGTTATTTTACTGCCTAGGTAGCAGAATTCGTTAACTTCATTGACTTCGTGACCATCAATCCTGATGTTAAGTTTCTCGCTGTTCTCATTTCTACTACTTCTCATTACCTTCGTCTTTCTCCGATTTACTCTCAAACCATACTGTGTACTCATTAGACTGTTCATTCCGTTCAGCAGATCATTTAATTCTTCTTCACTTTCACTCAGGATAGCAATGTCATCAGCGAATCGTATCATTGATATCCTTTCACCTTGTATTTTAATTCCACTCCTAAACCTTTCTTTTATTTCCATCATTGCTTCCTCGATGTACAGATTGAAGAGTAGGGGCGAAAGGCTACAGCCTTGTCTTACACCCTTCTTAATACGAGCACTTCGTTCTTGATCGTCCACTCTTATTATTCCGTCTTGGTTGTTGTACATATTGTATATGACCCGTCTCTCCCTATAGCTTACCCCTACCTTTTTCAGAATCTCGAACAGCTTGCACCATATTATATTGTCGGACGCTTTTTCCAGGTCGACAAATCCTATGAAAGTGTCTTGATTTTTATTTAGCCTTGCTTCCATTATTAGCCGTAACGTCAGAATTGCCTCTCTCGTCCCTTTACTTTTCCTAAAGCCAAACTGATCGTCACCTAGCGCATTCTCAATTTTCTTTTCCATTCTTCGGTATATTATTCTTGTAAGCAGCTTCGATGCATGAGCTGTTAAGCTGATTGTGCGATAATTCTCGCACTTGTCAGCTCTTTCCGTCTTCGGAATTGTGTGGATGATGCTTTTCCGAAAGTCAGATGGTATATCGCCAGACTGATATATTCTACACCCCAACGTTAATAGTCGTTTTGTTGCCACTTCCCCCAATGATTTTAGAAATTCTGATGGAATGTTATCTATCCCTTCTGCCTTATTTGACCGTAAGTCCTCCAAAGCTCTTATAAATTCCGATTCTAATACTGGATCCCCTATCTCTTCTAAATCGACTCCTGTTTCTTCTTCTATCACATCAGACAAATCTTCACCCTCATAGAAGCTTTCAATGAATCGTATAGAACACCTTTGGGATCTTTTGGAACGCCGACTTTGTGCCAAGCCTCACCGACCGATATCGATACCCCTCCTCAGTGCAGCACTCCGTGAAGAATGGACTGCCATTCCCCAAGAAACCTTCCAGCACCTGACTGAACGTATGTCTGCGAGAGGAGAAGCTGTCATCAATGCTAAGAATGGGCCAACACCATATTGCATTCCAGAATTACCGATGGAGTGACCCACGAACTTGTAAGTCAATCTCAGCCACGTGTCCGGATACTTTTTATCACATAGCGTATATACTAGAAGTAAATGACACTTTAAAAAAGAAGTATTAAACTTTTTGCGCCAAGGTGTAAGCTGGAGGGAATAAATGTGGATGAAGTATTTCCTAAATCTTCCATTGTCGGATACTTTATAGAGGTAAACACAATTCTATCATTGAGACAAACACAATTCTATCATTAAGTAACTGTCTACGAAATTATAAAACGTAGACAGAAAATACTGTGGATGAAATGTCATACATCCTTCGCGTAAAAGAAGGTAGTTAAATTCAGAATATAGACACCAAGTTCTGCTCTGCTGCTTGGGATAATGTAGAAATTTGTACTGCTTTGAAGCTGCAGTTCTTTGTTATAGTCTGTACACAAAAAAAGGAATTTTTCTATGGTCGCATCTTGTGTATGTGGTGACCACCCGACAAAACGGCACTATTGTTTTGTCATACATACTAAAGAAATAAACCGACTTTGGAAACGAAACTGTGGCGTGTAACACATCCACCAGCATAACTGGAAAGTCTTGTATTCATGTAAGAGACGTAAACGTTATATATTAAAATAAATGTATAAGAAACTAATATCTAAATATAAACGGTGATTTTACATGAAAGAAAAAAGTAAAACGAAAAATAAGAGGAATTAAAACATCTACCCAGCACTAAGTATTGCCACTCTCAACGTTCTTCCGTTTCATCATTAAAAACGCCTAGAATTATTTAGAACCGTAATTATTTATTTATTTACATATTTTGTAATGTAACCGCTACTTTATTAAAGACTGCACACATTATTTTGAACAGAGTTGAGAACATATACCGTATACGGTTTTCCTCTTAAAGAGTCGTCAGGTGCTTTTTGTCCGGTGCAGGTATCTGCAATTTCGTTTCTAAAAAAATGGTTCAAATGGCTCTGAGCACTATGGGACTTAACATCTATGGTCATCAGTCCCCTAGAACTTAGAACTACTTAAACCTAACTAACCTAAGGACATCACACAACACCCAGTCATCACGAGGCAGAAAAAATCCCTGACCCCGCCGGGAATCGAACCCGGGAACCCTGGCGCGGGAAGCGAGAACGCTACCGCACGACCACGAGCTGCGGACAATTTCGCTTCTGCAGTATGTTGTTGGAGTCAGCCCAAATCAATACTGAACATTATGTGTCTCACGCGACGCCCAGTGTCGATAGAAAGCGTCAGTTCGTTTCACATTATGTATGGAATTATTTTTAAAGCCGAACTTTATGTGTCCACCATAGGACGGTCTGAGAGTAGTCTAGTGTGATAGTCGTTTTATCGATATGCATTAAAAGGGACAGTAAAAAAGGAAGAAAAACATGCAGTCCAGTAGCGAGTGAGCAGCGCTGTTGCATGTCGCTAGCAGTCAGCGTGGACCAGGGCAGCATCCGAGTCACTGCCAGGGTACTGGTTATTATTCGTGTTTGACTGGCCCTGTTAATACTGTACGTATCGATAAAACAGATACCGCACTAAGGTAAACTGAGTTCGCTCTATCGAATGGGTACGTAAAATCCCGCTTCAGAAATCATTTTATTTGACATCGTAAAAAATGACGCTTTCCGTCGATAATGAGCATGGCATGAAGGAAGAGATGAACAGTGTTTGTTTGGACTGACTGGTGCTACACATTGCAAAAACGAAATTACATGTATCTACTGAAACACTGGAAAAAATGCGCCAAGTGACCCATCTTAGACTCACATTCTTGGCCTATAGAAGTCTACTAGTACCAAAAACAAGCCTTAATTTGAGGAAGATATTTCTGAGATGGTACATTAAGAAAAAAGAAGTGAATGATAGTTAAACGTAGACTGTTTGAAAACCGAATAGACGAGAATCTACATCTACATTTACATGGATACTCTGCAAATCACATTTAAGTGCCTGGCAGAGGGTTCATCGTACCACCTTCACAATTCTCTATTATTCCAATCTCGTATAGCGCGCGGAAAGAATGAACACATATATCTTTGCGTACGAGCTCTGATTTCCCTTATTTTATCGTGGTGATCGTTCCTCCCTATGTAGGTCGGTGTCAACAAAATATATTCGCATTCGAAGGAGAAAGTTGGTGATTGGAATTTCGTGAGAAGATTCCGTCGTACCGAAAAACGCCTTTCTTTTAATGATGTCCATCCCAAATATTGTATCATTCCTGTGACACTCTGTCCCATATTTCATGATAATACAAAACTTGTTGCCTTTCTTTGAATCGAAGCACTTGAGATGTGATGCTATAGAAGAATTCTGAAAATTATGTGGACTGTTAAGGTAAGGAAGGAGTAAAATCTCGGAGACTCGCCGAGGAATGGAACACATGCAAAAAACTGACAAAAAGAGGAGACAGAATGTTAGGATGCTTTTCAAGTCTGAAAGATTGCTTTGCCTTGTCGCAGCAAGTAATGCAAAACTTTGGCAGATTTCTCTTTTAGTAAATTTCTATAGCAGACTTGGATCCACCGGAAGAGCGCTGCACAAAGGTGTCGATAAGAAGTGAGCACTCGCTTCTGTATGAATCTCTGTTTGCCTTCAGCTGTGACTTAATAAGCTTTCATTTTTCTAAATATCAATAGCTTTGCCTTCTCGTAAATTTGCCTTGCTTTATGTATCTTTCGTCCGTGGGGAGCCGACCACGTGGTTGAACATTGAAGTTTCTTGGGCTACCGTCATCACTAACTGTCCGGTCTCATGTTTCTTTTAAAGAATGTTAGCTGTTCATGATTGTGTGATGAGATATTGTTTCAGCTTGGCCAGGATACCTAGAAATTGCGTCTCCACAAACCACGTGGGCACGCGTGTGTACTGCGAAACGTGTACCGTTTCACGAGTTATTGCGATCAGTTATCAGGCAACAACAGTTCTATGAATGATTCACACCAATGATTTTAGGTGTAGATTATAACGGTGTATGTTTCGGTGCTTTTTTTAATGTTTTAGGATTTAATGTTATCAGGAATTGTGTACATGCCTCACATCCTTATCTTAGGAATAAATGACTTCATCTACAATTTTCTCTTGTGTTCCGAGGTTACGTTGTTGCACGTAAGCCACTCATCTCGTAGCTTTCCCGTTAGCACATCCAACGCGTTTCCTTACGCACAGGTCCAATGATTAGTTTCCCCTTGTATTTTATAACAAATGCTTTAGATTAAGTCTTATTTTCAGGTGTGTTGCTGGGAGCTGATCTTAGGCAGTGTTCATGCATTTTCTGCTTTATTTTAAATGTTTGATTGTCGTGAACAGTGCACGGGCAATACTATTAATTACATGTACCCCCTATGAGCGACATGACAACGTATGCTTTTTTGTGAGTTTTTGGACTGTGATCAAATTAATTTTCCGACTCAACCAAACCTTTGATTAGTTGTAAGGTTATAGTCGGTGGCGACCCTCATCTTCTCACTTTAATTTCACAATCAATAAGCATTTCCATTCCCAATAATAACGTAATAACCCGTAGAAACAGGTTAGTTACAGGGTTTCTTTAAATTCTTAACAAGTTTCAAATGGTTCAAACGGCTCTGAGCACTATGGGACTTAACATCTATGGTCATCAGTCCCCTAGAACTTAGAACTACTTAAACCTAACTAACCTAAGGACAGCACACAACACCCAGTCATCACGAGGCAGAGAAAATCGCTGACCCCGCCGGGAATCGAACCCGGGAACCCGGGCGTGGGAAGCGACAACGCTACCGCACGACCACGAGCTGCGGACTAACAAGTTTCCCGCCCTTGAAAATGCAAATGTAAGTTTGTGTTCCACCCTCTATGACACCTACATGATTACTCTGCAACTCACAATTTAGTGCCTGGCGGAGGGTTAATCGAACCATCTTCATGCTATTTCTCTAACGTTTGACTTCCGAATAGCGAGAGGAAAAAACGAAAAGTAAAACCTTCCTGTGAGAGCTCTTATCTTTCTTATTTTATTACAATGATCATTTCTCCCTGTGTGGGTGGGCTCCAACAAAATAATTTCGATTTCGGTGGAGAATGTTGGTGACAGAAATTTCGTGAAATGATCCTGTCAACAGCTGCTATTTCGAAACGGTTTTAACTTGTAACTTGTTTTTAATAACACTTCGTAACGTGATTGCACTTACTCTCTATTGGTGTGTAGTACATAATAATGTAACACATAATCTATCAGTTACAGTAATGACAAGATTTTCTCGATTGTAACATTTCTAAATTTAAACGGAATATTAGTTGTTAGGTACATGACCATGCTTAAACTTTGGACAGTTTTCACATTTTGAGAAACCTTACTTTTATCTACATCTACATCTACATCCATACTCCGCAAGCCACCTGACGGTGTGTGGCGGAGGGTACCTTCAGTACCTCTATCGGTTCTCCCTTCTATTCCAGTCTCGTATTGTTCGTGGAAAGAAGGATTGTCGGTATGCTTCTGTGTGGGCTCTAATCTCTCTGATTTTATCCTCATGGTCTCTTCGCGAGATATACGTAGGAGGGAGCAATATACTGCTTGACTCTTCGGTGAAGGTATGTTCTCGAAACTTTGACAAAAGCCCGTACCGAGCTACTGAGCGTCTCTCCTGCAGAGTCTTCCACTGGAGTTTATCTATCATCTCCGTAACGCTTTCGCGATTACTAAATGATCCTGTAACGAAGCGCGCTGCTCTCCGTTGGATCTTCTCTATGTCTTGTATCAACCCTATCTGGTACGGATCCCACACTGCTGAGCAGTATTCAAGCAGTGGGCGAACAAGCGTACTGTAACCTACTTCCTTTGTTTTCGGATTGCATTTCCTTAGGATTCTTCCAATGAATCTCAGTCTGGCATCTGCTTTACCGACAATCAACATTATATGATCATTCCATTTTAAATCACTCCTAATGCGTACTCCCAGATAATTTATGGTATCAACTGCTTCCAGTTGCTGACCTGCTATTTTGTAGCTAAAAGATAAAGGATCTATCTTTCTGTGTATTCGCAGCACATTACACTTGTCTACATTGAGATTCAGTTGCCATTCCCTGCACCATGCGTCAATTCGCTGCAGATCCTCCTGCATTTCAGTACAATTTTCCATTGTTACAACCTCTCGATACACCACAGCATCATCTGCAAAAAGCCTCAGTGAACTTCCGATGTCATCCACCAGGTCATTTATGTATATTGTGAATAGCAACGGTCCTATGACACTCCCCTGCGGCACACCTGAAATTACTCTTACTTCGGAAGACTTCTCTCCATTGAGAATAACATGCTGCGTCCTGTTATCTAGGAACTCCTCAATCCAATCACACAATTGGTCTGATATTCCATATGCTCTTACTTTGTTCAATAAACGACTGTGGGGAACAGTTATGCAACAGTTTTTGTAATTTCAGAAAAATACTGCGGCACAAATAAAGCGAAAGCCTTAATTTCAAAGTGGAATGAGAAACTGCGTTAAATATTCGGTTGATGAAATAGTTCACAGCGTTTTCAATGAACAAACCAGATACACATAACTGAGCCTTCAGTCATCAATAATATAGTCTCCTGCACTATTTGCTGTAGCCTGCCAACGCTGGTGTATCTTTCAGATTCCGTAATCGTAGAAATCATGTGGTACTGAGATGAAGAACTCGTCGAATCATTTTCGTAGTGCATTTTCATCCAGGAAGTGTCTTGAGTCTTCTTCGACAGAGAGCGGTAAAGGTGAAAATCCGAGGGCGCCGCGACTCAACTCCTGTGTAACGTTTTTGCCAGTCTATCAGAATGCGGACGGCCTTCGTCGTGGAGTAGCATCACTTCACGCAGTCTTCCTGGTTGTTGCTCCTGGACTGCGTCTACAAGACGTGTCACTTGTTGACAATAAACTTCAGTAGTGATGGTTACACTTCGGGTAAGCAATTTTTAGTCCACCACACCGTCGCTCTTCCGCCGGATGCATAACGTTATCTTTTGTCGATGCGCGAAGGTCTTTGTACGGGGTGTTGCTCCTTTGTATGGTCGCAACCAGACCTTTCTTTTCCTTATGTTAGCGTAAAACATCATCTCTAGTCACCAGTAACGATGCATGAATGGAATGATAAGTGCTGTTCACGAGCCAATTGATGACGAGCAAGCAGAGACACGCAGATGTGGCCAACCGCTGATTTCTGATTTGGCTTAGAGCATGCGGCAGCCATACTCCCGATTTTTGAGCCTTCCACATTGCATGTAAATGTCGCAGGATGGGATGATCATAGTTCATCACATTTGCCATTTCTTCAGTACAATGACGTGGGTAATTGTGGATTAAGGCGCATAAGCGATCTTCATCAAACACAGATCTTCCTGAATGTGGAAAGTCGCTAACGTCAAAATGGCACTTCTTAAAATGAGAAAATCATTTTCTTGCTGTTCTCCGTTCAGTAGTGTTATCCCCATACACTGCGCATGTGTTTCTCGCTGCCTCCACTGCTGCCAGCCCTCTACTGAACTCAAACAGAAAATATGTCAGAAATGTCCCGATGTCTCCACTTGGCACTCCATTTTCTACCGTCCACGGCTGCACTCACCATCTCCAAATTACAAAATGACGATATGTCAACTCAAATAGCATCAGTGAACTGAAAATAATAAACCACGATCGATAAATAAACTCTTAGCAACCGGAATATCAACGTGCAAAAGAAAAACGCTACGAGCTTATGCTAATAAAATTACGAGACTGGCCGACGGCCGAAGTCTGAAAAGCGGACCAAGGTGCAAGACTCTACCCTAGACCAGACGCCGTACCGTAGACTAGACCACGTACTAGACTGGACTTACGATGAGAAGAAGTGATATATATGGAGAAATGAATGAACAATCAAATACTACCATATTATATTAATGAGCAACTTAACATAGAATAACACAGAAGGGATAGACAACTTTCGGTCAGAATTTCTAATGGAAATGAGCGCATGGCATCGTTGGCCGGGAGGCACCTGTTCGGGGAACTTCGGCCGCCAAATGCAAGTCTTATTACATTCGACACCACATTGGGCGACTTGTGCGCCGGTGATGAGAATGAAATGATGGTGAGGACAACACATCACTCAGTCACCGAGCGGAGAAAATCTCCAACCCAGCCAGGAATCGAACCCGGGCCCGCTTGCATGGGAGGCGAGCACGTTACCACCCAGCCAACCAGGTGGACTAGAATTTCTAGTATCATTGGGGGAAGTGACAACAAAACGACTATTCACATAGTGGGACTGGCGACATAGTATCCGACTTCCGGAGAAAAATTACCCACATAATCACGAATACCGCAAGAGCCGACAAGTGCGAGAATTATCGCAGGATCAGAATAAAATAAAGAAGAATGGATAAGAAAATTAAGGGTGTGTTAGATGAGTTGATAATTGAAGCAAGACCAAAGAAAAATCAAGACGCGTTCATAGGACTTGTCGACCTGGAATAAGCGTTTGACAATGTAAAATGTGAAAGATGTTCGAAATTCTGGGAAAAAGTAGGGTACGCTACAGAGAGAGACAGGCAGTATGTAATATGCCCAAGAGCCAACACGGAACAATAACAGTGCAAGACCAAGAGTGATGTGTTCGGATTAAGAGGTGTAAGACAGGGATGCAGTCTTTCGCCCCTACTTTCCAATCTACCCTTTGAAGAAGCAATGCTGGAAATAAAGAAAAGGTTAAAGAGTGGGATTAAAACTCAAGGTGAAAAGACATCAATGATGACATTCACTGATGACATTGCTATCCTCAGTGAAAGTGAATAAGAATTATAGGATCTACTGAATGGAATGAACAGTCTGATGAGTGGAGAAAATGGAGTGAGAGTAAATCGTAGAAAGACGAAAGTAATTAGAACTAGCAAAAATGAAACAAGTGAGGACTCGCCATCTGAATTGGAGATCACGAAGTAGATGATACTAACGAATTCTGCAAGCTAGGCACTAAAATAACCAGCGACGAACGGATTAAGGAGGACATCAATAGCAGACTACCACAGGCAAAATGAGCATTCATGGCCAAGAGAAGTCTACTGGTGACAAATATTGACTTTGATCTGAGAAAAAATTTCCGGGAATGTACGTTTCGAACATAGCATTGTATGGTAGTGAAACATGGACTGTGGGGAAACTGGATCGGAAGAGAATGGAAGCATTTGAGCTGTGGTGTTAGAGAAAAATGTTGAAAATTGGGTGGACTGATAATGTAAGAAATGAGGAGGTGCTGAGCAGAATCGGCGAGGAACGGACTATATGGAAAACACTGACAAGAAGAAGAGGCTGGATGATAGGACGTCTGTTAAGATATCACGGAATAAGTTCCACAGTAGTAGTTTAAGATGTAAGTAGGCTATTTAGGTTTTCTTATTGGTAACGCCACGTAGCGCTCTGTATGAAAATCACTGGCTGTGCTGTGTGCAGTCTGTGGCTAGTTTGCATTGTTGTCTGTCATTGTAGTGTTGGGCAGCTGGATGTTAACAGCGCGTAGCGTTGGGCACTTTGAGGCGAGCCGCCAGCAGTGGTGGATGTGGGGAAGTGAGATGGCGGATTTTTGAGAATGGATAATCTGGAGGTGTGTCTATCAGAAACAGTACATTTGTAAGAATGGATGTCATGAACTGCTATATATGTTATGACTATTAAGGTAAATACATTGTTTGTTCTCTATTAAAATCTTTCATTTGCTAACTATGCCTATCAGTAGTTAGTGCCTTCCGTAGTTTGAATTTTTTATGTAGCAGGCAGTAGTGGCGCTCGCTGTATTGCAGTAGTTCGAGTAACGAAGATTTTTGTGAGACAAGTGATTTGTGAAACGTATAGGTTAATTTAGTCAGGGCCATTCCCTTGTGGGGATTACTGAGAGTCAGATTGCGTTGCGCTAAAAAAAAAATATTGTGTGTCAGTTTAAGCACAGTGATGTATAATTTTTCTAAGGTGACGTTTATATGTCGACCCTTAGCCGATAATACCTCACTGGAATCGTCTGATTTTTTCTTGTAGTTTGTGTAAGTAGTGTAGCTTTTGTTTATTGATAGCACGTAATTGTAGAGTGAATTTCCTTTGTAGTTGTAGTTTTTCATTCTTGTACAGTAAAACAGTTGTGGCATGCATGTAGATTTGCACTAAGTATTTCGCAGCTGCGCTTGCAATTAACGAGATATTATTTTCAATCATATGTTAATGTGTTTTCTTACTTTGCTCTTCAAATTGTGGTTTTCTGTGTTGTTGTGCTTGTCACGCGCGGGTTCGATTCCCGGCGGGGTCAGGGATTTTCTCTGCCTCGTGATGATTGGGTGTTGTGTGATGTCCTTAGGTTAGTTACGTTTAAGTAGTTCCAAGTTCTAGGGGACTGATGACCACAGATGTTAAGCCCCATAGTGCTCAGAGCCATTTGAACCATTTTTTTGTGTTGTCGTGTGAAATATTGTGACAATAATGGCGTGTGAAAAACGTAATACTAGGCTCCAAAGTAAACTGAGAAATGACAGTGAAGACGAAAGCAGTGTGTTAGCGCCGCCGAGTAATGAATTAAATAATGTTCAAAGTAGTAATTTGGTAATTGTGCATAGGGAAATGGAGCGGGCTGCAAATAATGGTGTAGGCAGTGAATCAATTAGTGAACAGGGAAGCATTATCGATCGATCGGTCGGCAGCAGCTCGCCTCAGGAATCTGAAATGACAAGACACAATCTTGCAAATACTGTAGATTCAGGTTTTGCGTCCTCACCGTTTTCTCAAATGAGTCAAGACACATTTTCTGCTTGTCAAAATGTGAATGTTGCCGGTGCAAATGCACTGCCAAAAAGCATAGAGGAGCAGATTCCAGACACTAATACATTTTTATTGCAATTGATGCAACAAATGAAACAAAATCAGAGACAAACACAGCAAAAGTTAGACACAATGGAACAAAATCAGAGACAAACACAGCAAAAGCTTCAAAAGTTAGACACAATGGAACAAAAGCTTCAAAAGTTAGACTCAGTGGAACATACGCTTGAACAAACACGTGAAGATTTAACTACTGAATTACATGAAATCGAATCGAAATGTCAAAAAGTTTGTAAGGACGTAAAAACACAAATTTGTAAGCATTTCCAACCTATTTTTTCCCGGCATGAAAATACATTACAGAATCACGAATTAGCCATAAAAGAACTGCAAACTATTGTTCATGAAAATCATGAGACCATGCAAACTAAATTTAACTCAGTTGCATCTACCGTACGGTTACGCAACTTGCAAAAACTCAGGAAAACTTAAAGGACGCAGTAGATACGATTTCCATACAAATGAACACTCTGAAATTTGATTCAGAAAAACACACTGAAGAAATAAGTATCAGAGAAAGTAGCCGAACTTTCGGATCAGTTCACTAACTTATCTGCAAAGGTAGATGATGATCTGAATGACACAAGACCTGTAGCCATCACTGACACAGAGGAGTGTGAACAAATTAAGAAATTCAAACAAAATCAGAATCAAATTAATACGCAACACAAAAGAGAAATCCGGGAAGCACAAGATCAGTTGGCACAAGTAATAGAAAAATTACATATTTCAGAGGACACTCGCGCTCCAACACGGGAAGAGGGACTTAGAAATACGGAAAAGCCACAAAATAATAACACAGGGCATTTCGGAAATTATGAAAGAAATTGGCAAGGTGCACCGAATATTGAGATGGAACCGCCAACACGACGTAACAATGACCGATATGCTACTCGCCGACACGATGATTTTCACTATAAGCTGTTCATTACTACACGTCAATTCAAAACATATAACAATTCTGGCATCGACATTCATCCACCATCAATTCTCTCATTGTTTTCCTCCAAACTGGTCATTAGAGCACAGATTAGAATTTATGTGTGGCTACTTAGAGAATGAACCAGCTGAAAGAATGCGATCAGTCATTCACGATTGTCACAGTGAAGGAGAATTTTATCATGCCTTCCTCTCAGCATATTGGTCTCAAGCTACACAAGACCAAGTAAAACATAGCATCATAATGATGAAACATTTCGAACAATCTGAATTTTCCAGTCTTGTCAAATATTTCGAAGACATGTTACATAAGAATCAGTATCTTTCAACCCATACAGCCCCTCAGAACTCATCCGCATTTCCTTAATTAAATTGCCTGATCATTTACGACATATTATTTTGGTAGGACGTTGCAAAGACGACATTGAAGCCCTTCAGGGAATGTTACAAGAATTGGAAATTGACACTGACAATCGCGGAACGCGAAAATAGGAACACAACAATTACAGGTCACATCCGTCGCAATTCTGCGATGACAGAAATAATAACTGGACAGCACAAGGCTATTCTTACAAAGTAAATCGTGACCAAAACAGACACCACCCGTATGACAACCGTTGGCACAGTAGTAAGAATTACAGGGAAAGATCACCACTCCGCAGTAATGACTATTACAGAGACAATCAGAGAAACAGACAATATGGGAACCAAAACAATAATTATCAAGGGAGACAGAATAACTTCAGGCGCAACAGTTCAGCGTGCAGTTACTATTCAGGGAGAAATTCTCCACCACGTGACCAGCAAGAAAGAAACTATGGAATCTACCGACATGACGACAGACGATATGATTGTAACGACAGACCTGAATTTCATCAGAACTGGCGGGGTTCAAACAGGGCAGGGCCTTCTCAACAAGGTGAATTTGTAGAAGTTAGATCTCATGAGAAAAATTTTAGCATTCCTTACCCACGTATGCCACAGGATAATTCTGTTTAAGCTGGAGCTCTGCGTACTACAAAGAGTAAAGGTTTACATCCCATTTCACATGTAAAACCGTTTATTGAAAGATAATCTGTTTTTTTAACTTAGTCTTTGCCATAAAACTTTTAACTTCACACTACTAGTACAATTTGTCACACTGCCACTAGTACAATTTGTCACACTGAGAAACCGTTAACATGCAACAATGTTTTGAAGTTAACTATCCAGCCTAGAACCTAGGGAACATTTTTAAACAGAAATTACAAATGCATTGTTATAGTGAACAGACGACACAGTGTTGTTATTTGTACATTCTTGCTTGTTAGTTGCACGATTACGTAATGACTATCAGGCTTACATACTTAGAACATATACTGGCACTGCTAATGAGATTTTAATGCAACATTTTTGTTTACTTGAAAATACATTCTGGATTTATAGTACTTTCTGTGAGATACCAGATGACACAGTGGTTAGTTTAGGTGACAGCTAAACGATTTTATCGCGATGCTACTAATGACTGACAATTTACAATGTTGCTTTTGCAGTGTTTCTGTTTTATATCTGCACACTTTTCTGAATTCTTCTGGAAAGTAAATTATGTTTTAGTAGTAACTTTTGTGGTATAGCTACAATGAGACAGCCTTTTTTCGTAGCACAAAAATATGTTACATTTTAGTATTTTCTTGATCACGGTAAGGAACGTAATAACTACGATATCTATACGCAAAGCATTTCACCTTCGTTTATGATGAGGTAAGTACATTGATTTCAGCAGAACTTTGCTTACAGAGGACGATAAGTACGACACTTCCACAGAGGTTATCTTACAACAAGACGCACAGTTTAGCGCTACAGTGCACGTATTTGAGTGATTAATTTTGTACTTAAAACATTTATTTTTAAGGATTTTTTAATTACAAAGATACAAAGGTTTTCCGTGATACATTTCATTCCATTGCTGTAATCTGTAACACCTGAGGGTATAATTACATTAATCCTCAGGAGGATACACGCTTACTTTGTGTACCATGTGTTTGGCAAGCACAAGGAGCCCTAGCTAATATGGTATTTGCTTATACAACTTTACACATCGGTACCATATTTCTCTAACACATAAATTACACAACTATCTGATCATTTAATTGAGAGAGACAAACATGTATTTTACTACATCAGTGACTGATGTTTACGTAATTACACCATTGGATAACTTCACACTTACGAAATTGTATTTTGTCTGTACTTTGTGAACTATCCATATTTTTTCGGAACCATTTTGATACTATGAGAGGTTTGAATGATTTATTTAGTATGGGATCATGATTTTTAAAGTACGTTTGAGGTAGTTGACACTATTGAAATGAGCAGAGAATTTTCTTTAGGTTTTGAATTATTGCAGAAAGCTATGACGTTTTTGAGATTTGACTGAGGTGTTATGATGTTAATATTATGATGACCATGTGTATTTTGCTGTTGAGGTGTGTTTATGATCAATAAGCTGATGCTATATGAGGAATTTGATCATGCTACGTATTTATTATGATGAAATATTGAACAAGTGTCGACGAATATTTATATGTGTAATAAGGTAAGGAACAATGAGTAGTGGTTAGGGACTCTGACTTGTGAAAAAGGATGTTGGAAACCAAGAATCGTACTTTAAGAGTTATGAAATGTGTGTAAATGCATGAATGTATCACAATGCCGGCGATAATTTTTTGGACAATGTTATATTTATAGGATTTTGGTTCTACAGATTTGCAACGCAAACTCTCGACCTGTGAAATTTTTATAGGAGACTGTCACTGTAGTGCAAACTGGTGTCGTAATTATTTCAGTAAGAAAGTTAAGTGACCATCTTCACATAATGTGTCGTGGGCACCCAGCTGCGCAACAGTCGCCTGGAAAAAAAACATTAGTGTGGGCCTTTCAGAGGCACAGGTGGAGAAAAAAGAGACCATTAACCTAGCTATTGACATTCCTTTGTAGAAAGCATCGCAAATACGACACGCCCAAACTTGAAAACATATGATTACACTGTGGAGCTCTTAATTTATGATATTTACTGAAATGAAATGATGAGAAACATTTCACGTCTATTGTCTTGCTAGTTGAAAGATTGTTTACTGCATTATGAAACGCCATATGGCTAGTGAATGATGTTTCACGCCTTGCTTTGCCTATTTTGTTTAATATCTAGTTTCTAGCTGCACTGCAGCATTGGTTACAATAAAATTTAATGGATGTACTAATATAGATATTTTATGCCAACAGATCCAGTGAATAATAACTTTATGATCTACTTAAAAAAAACGAAGGAGCACAAAAAGACATTTCCCTTCACAGGACTTGCATACATAATTTTCTTTTCAGCTACTTGGTAATATTTCTCGTAGAATAAGTCGTGGTGCACTACTTTAATTACATAGACATTAAGATGTGAATAGACATTTCCCTTATCTGCATTGTTGTTTTTACTGTAATATTTCTTCTGCTTGAGCTATGTCATGTTTAGATATAAGTTATTACATTTACTGCTACTTGCTTTGCCAATTTCCATTTTTTGTCATTGCGGTTTGTATTAATTGTTTTGTGCAGCTGCATTGCCTCGTTCCTTAGTTTATGCATCTGAGCTCAGTAGATTGAAGTTAGCTTAAGAGGGGGTAGACTATACAGGGTGTGTCACCTAACGTTACCGCTGGATATATTTCGTAAACCACATCAAATATTGACGAACCGATTCCACAGACCGAACGTGAGAAGAGGGGCTAGTGTAATTGTTTAATACAAACCATAAAAAAATGCACGGAAGTATGTTTTTTAACAAAAACCTACGTTTTTTAAATGGAAACACTTTAGTTTTTGTAGCACATCTGAACATATAAACAAATACGTAATCAGTGCCGTTTGTTGCATTGTAAAATGTTAATTACATCCGGAGATATTGTAACCTAAAGTTGACGTTTGAAACTTCCGACGTTCAGTTGCGTGTTGTAACAAACAAGGGGCACGGTCGGCGAGCAGCATCTGCAGGGACATGTTTACGATGACGACCGTGTTTACGAGTGTGGCTGTAGTGCACTGTTGTGGTTTGGTCTAGCTGTCGCAGTGTCCGCATGTAGCGCTTGCTGCTATTGTTATTCTGCATTCGTCTTCGCACGCAGACCAACTTTAGTACACCGTGTTACCAGACGTCTGTGATAGTGTAGTGTTGTAGGAACTGTGACCATGGTGTATTCGAACTAAGAAAAGGCAGAGATGATACTCAACTATGGCGAGTGTCGACGAAATGCTGCTGAAGCCTGCAGGGTGTATGCAGAACGGTACCCGGACAGAGAGCATCCAACGTGCCGCACATTGCGAAACATCTACCGCCAACTGTATGCAACAGGTATGGTCGTAGCACGCAAACAGGTCCGTAACAGGCCCGTCACAGGAGAAGCGGGTGCAGTTGGTGTGTTAGCTGCTGTTGCCATGAACCCACACATGAGTACACGGGACATTGCGAGAGCCGGTGGACTGAGTCAAAGTAGTGTCATGCGCATACTGCATCGTCACCGCTTTCACCCGTTTCATATGTCGCTACATCAGCAATTACATGGTGATGACTTTAATCATCGAGTGCAATTCTGTCAATGGGCATTAACAGAGAATGCGTTGCAGTTCTACCTGTTTACCGATGAAGCGGGTGTCACAAACCACGGGGCAGTGAATCTACAAAACATGCAATACTGGTCCGTGGACAATCCTCGCTGGCTCAGACAGGTAGAGCGTCAGCGATTGTGGACTGTAAATGTGTGGTGCGGAATCATTGGCGACCACCTCATTGGTCCTCATTTCATTGCAGCGGCCCAAATAGCTGCAACATACATCGCGTTTCTACAGAATGATCTGCCAACGTTGCTCGAAAATGTCCCACTGGAAACGCGTCCACGTATGTGGTATCAGCATGATGGTGCACCTGCACATTCCGCAATTAACACAAGGCTGACCCTTGACAGGATGTTCGACGGGCGTTTCATAGGACGTGGAGGACGCATAAATTGGCCAGGCCTGATCTTACACCTTTGGAATTCTTTCTGTGGGGTACGTTAAAGGAGAAAGTGTACCGTGATGTGCCTACAACCCCAGAGGATATGAAACAACGTATTGTGGCAGCCTGCGGCGACATTACACCAGATGTACTGCGGCGTGTACGACATTCTTTACGCCAGAGATTGCAATTGCGTGCAGCAAATGATGGCCACCACATTGAACATCTGTTGGCCTGACATGTCGGGACACACTCTATTCCACTCCGTAATTGAAAACGGAATCCACATGTGTACGTGTACCTCACCCCTCATGGTAATCTACATGTGCGTCAGTGAAAAAGACCAATAAAAAGGTGTTAGCATGTGGACGTATGTGCTGTTCCAGTCTCTTCTGTACCTAAGGTCCATCACCGTTCCCTTTGGATCCCTACGTAATTCGGTGCTCTCCGATACACACGATCGAACAGCGGAGGAGTGGTACTCAAGCGTCAAGTTTAGGTTACAATATCTCCGGATGTATTTAACATTTTACAATGCAACAAACGGCACTGATTACGTATTTGTTTATATGTTCAGATGTGCTAACAAAACTAACGGGGTTCCTTTTAAAAAAACGTAGGTTTGTGTTAAAAAACATACTTCCGTTCATTTTCTTATGGTTTGTATTAACCAATTACACTAGCCCCTCTCCTCACGTTCGGTCTGTGGAATCGATCCGTCAGTATTTGATGTGGTTTACGAAATATATCCAGCGGTAATGTTAGGTGATTCGCCCTGTATAAGAGAATGAGTTGCGAGGAATTGGAAGAAATGCATTGAGAAGTTATACGAAAAAAGTACAGAAAGCAGGTATAGATAGGACTTTTTGGAAATAATGAAGAACGAAGGGAGATCTCCGAGAAGTAAAGAAAGTTTTGTTTGCAAAATACTGCAGTAAAACAAACCCTGTCCTTTCCTTGTGTTATCCCACTATGTTTTTGTGTTCCCTTGTGTATTTGTGTTCTTCCTGTCTTTATGTGTTTATCTGATACGACTTATGTTGTAGAATTTTTCTAATACTCAGTTACATTCACTATGATGAGGAATACTGTTATCCTCAAATATAATTTGCATTAATAATATGTTATTTACTTTGTAAAGATGTTTAGACATTATTTATTCTGTTTTGTTTTAATGCTCATGTGTGAAGTTGATGTTTCAAAAGTTATTCTAATCTTTTATGTATGTACTTATGTCATAATTCCTGTAACACTGATGTATATGTTAGTTCGATTCTTTTGTAAAGCCCGTATTACTACAGATGTTATCTGTATTCTTATGTTCTTTAATGATGTATTTTGTACCTTTGTATTTGTATTCTTATGTTATAAAATTGTAATTGTCACGAGTTCATCAAATTAAGTAATTTTTAAGTTACATTTCACTGCACACGTTTTTGTTGGTCATAGTATATGGACAATATGTAAGAAGTAGGGACTGATAGTGTTTGCACGTGTGTTAATAATTCAGCAAGGGACTGATTAACAGCATTGCTGGTTCTAAGGACAATTCCAAAAACTTGGTGAGTGCACAAGTGATGGTTTATGGACTTGCTATATTGTCTGCAAGACTCTTCGATGGTGATTGTGCAACTGCACAGTCGCAACAGATGGCTGCTGGCCGTCTCTACAAGGACTGAAGTGTGTCTGCACCTTCGATGGCCCACCAATACCATTATTTCTACAAGGACTGCAGTGGGTCTGCACCTCTGGTGGCCCACCAATACCATAATCTCTACAAGGACTGAAGTGGGTCTGCACCTTCGATGGCCCACCAGTACCGTTATTTCTACAAGGACTGCAGTGGGTCTGCACCTCTGGTGGCCCACCAGTACCATAATCTCTACTAGGACTACAGTGGATCAGCTCTGTGATGACCTACCTACCAATATTCTTCAAAACTTCGAATAACTCTGCTGTGGGTTTGCTCTGTTGTGGCCCATTACCTGTCTGCATGTCAAGAGTCAGCACTGTCTTTCCATTGGAAGGGCAACACTACTTCTTCAAGACTGCATGGAATTCCACTACTTCCGTGTGCATTCTCTTTTACTGCTCAGACTGAGAAAAAAAAACAAACACTGCAATTTTACTGTGATGAATGATCAGGACTGTCTTTATGGACTGTGAGAAAATTTTAGCTTTTGACCAACATTGTATCAATATGTGTGTGCATTTGATTTCTTTGTTATTGTAATTGTGAAAAAATTTTAACAAATATGTATTGGCCAACGCCCAAAACAATTTGTAATATTTTTTGTGTTGAGCATGGGGGCTATGTAAGTAGGCTATTTAGGTTTTCTTATTGGTAATGCCACGTTGCGCTCTGTATGAAAATCACTGGCTGTGCTGTGTGCAGTCTGTGGCTAGTTTGCATTGTTGTCTGTCATTGTAGTGTTGGGCAGCTGGATGTTAACAGCGCGTAGCGTTGGGCACTTGGAGGCGAGCCACCAGCAGTGGTGGATGTGGCGAAGTGAGAAGGCGGATTTTTGAGAATGGATAATCTAGAGGTGTGTCCATCAGAAACAGTACATTTGTAAGAATGGATGTCATGAACTGCTATATATATTATGACTATTAAGATAAATTCATTGTTTGTTCTCTATTAAAATCTTTCATTTGCTAACTATGCCTATCAGTAGTTAGTGCCTTCCGTAGTTTGAATCTTTTATTTAGCTGGCAGTAGTGGCGCTCGCTGTATTGCAGTAGTTCCAGTAACGAAGATTTTTGTGAGATAAGTGATTTGTGAAACGTATAGGTTAATTTAGTCAGGGCCATTCTCTTGTAGGGATTACTGAGAGTCACATTGCGTTGCGCTAAAAAAAATATTGTGTGTCAGTTTAAGCACAGTCATGTATAATTTTTCTAAGGGGACGTTTCAAAGAGCTGTAGAAGGTAAAACTGTATAGGAAAATAGCCAATGGATTACATCCAGCAAGAGACTGAGGATGAGGAAGTCGTGGAAGGTCAGATGTCCAGTGACTGAAAAGAAAGCAAAGTAGCTTGTGTACAAGGACATATACGTAAAACCACATTATGCACTAGTGATAAATTAAATGAGATTTTACTGTTAATAACGAACAGTCCTTGTATTCAAGTCACGGCGCTTAACTCGAAGTAGATCCTTAGGTAGGTAAAGGTCGGCCTACTTTTTTGACCTATATTTTCTTTATTTTGTTCTTAAACTGTAATGCCTCAACTTGTCCAGAATCCCTGTAAAACTGATCCACGGATGCTGCTACTGCTCCTGCTACAGCTCTACTTGATCTTTTGTCATGCGTGGTCTGAGAATAGGAAGATGGCGTCGCACAACAGCTCCGCTGTCGATGCGATAACTGGAGAGCCCGTTTCGTTTGTTTGTAGCTGGGTGGGGAGAACCGGGTCAGGGGCGATCTCTTTTCGGTTTGCTATCAAAACCGAAACGACCACAGTCGGAGCGCGTTTACCTGCTTTCAGCAGCCTATAAAAATGCTTACCCATCAACTCGCAACTCGCTGTCACCCGGCAGCGCAGAACCATGTTACTTGTGTATTCCGAACGTAACCGCTATTCTCCTGTGCAGAGTTACTGGATTTGAATCACCTGCTTAGTGTGCGCTCGTCGCCATTTTCGATTCAGTTACTGAAAAGCAACATTTCGTTTCTTTGTAACCTCCCCCTCACTTATCAATCTTTATGACAGATAAATTAACCCGCGTATACCTAATGGAAATTTGGGAAAAGAAATCGTCACCGAAGTTAATCTGTCGGTAAAGAGGAAGGAAAGGTTACATCTAAATGAAAGGAAAAATGCAAATGAAATTGGTGGAAATTAATTTTGAAAAAGGGTGAAGTTAATAAAGAAAGTAAATGTGCGGTCGTTACGTTAACAATTAACTGGCATTAATTAGATATTTGAGATTTGGGGAAAATTATGGTCGCCAGTCCTATGGACAACTACTACAATAACTGAATAGGAAAGGTTAATGCACGTATAATTAGCACTAAAAGCGTGGCAACTGAAGGTTGTGTGAAAACTGAATGTTCGTCAGAAGTAATAAATTTCGCTACACTCTGACTTAATTTAGCAAAAGAATTAATAAAACTGGAAAATTGAAAGTTAATTTAGTGACTGAAATTAATAGTGAACTTTGTTTCTGAAACACTATGAAATTAAATAAATCTACGCAATTTCGAAATAATAGATTTAACTTTGAACTTGAATTAAATGATTTTGAACAATTAACAATAGTAAAATTTAGTACGTACCAAGATGAGCTGCAGTCACAGGTAAACTAAAATAATTTGTGCTTGTGTAATCTAAATATAGTTCTGTTTAGTTATTGTAGTCAGCTATGAATAGTTTAACTGATCTTACAAAGTAAAGAAGTGAAATGAAATGATATTACTTTAATGTTGGCGTTTGAATTCCAGCGACACTCGGGTTCATTTTGGAAAAGGAAAGGGTCCCTGCTTGGTAATGGAATTGGGACAATGAGCAACAAAGGTTCGTTCTAAGTTGCTGTACTTTAGTGATACAACTGGAACAGTTTGAAACGCTGAAGTCTGCCATACAGTTCTAAAACTATACGTGCTTCCAGTCTTCGTTGTTGGTTGATGGAAGGTTTGAAGTCGTCGATCGAGAAGGTGGCGACAATCACTTATTGTCGGCCATCGCTGTTGCAGAAGCTGGATGTTGGCGCGCCTTCTTCTCGACACGTTCACCAGGCGGAACGGGCTCTTGATGTGTGCCAGCTAATGCTTCCCGTCCGCGACACCGTGCTAGAAACTATCATAGCAACTCGAGCGCAATTACATGCTGCCAAACCCTGAAAGCGCGGCAACTCGCGGGAGCGTCACTCTACACACCTGCTCCACAGCCATACTCTAGCCAGACTCTGCTCTGCCCGCGCTCCACGCGGCAGAGTTCACACTACCTAAGATCCTGAACACTTTGGTTCTCCACACGATCTATCGATGCAGTCGTTCGATAGCACAGTTTTCCCTAGGCAAGACCCAGCGTGAAAATACAAATAATATTTACAAAACAAACCAATTATACAACGTCATAAATGCATAAATATATATGCATATACAAATTGTAAAACAACTACAATATATAAAGACACAGAAATGTCATATCTTCAGGTAACAAAATAAGGAAAAAATTTATAGTACAATAGATGGAAATAGGTGGATATGCATTTCCGGCGCTATATCTTGACAATGAGTTTTGACATACAGTCTCACCCATATGGTGATATCGTTCTTCCCGAGTGTGAACAAACGTTTTTCGGTATTGTTTTTGATACAAAATAAAACTACGTCCTGAGCATTCGTAAGCGACATTGTAAGGACCCCCCTTTTCTATTACTAAACCTGCGGAAATGTCTCAGCTCAGGGAGACCACACAAGATAGCGCAAGAAGACTACAGTATAACTGGCCGTGCTTTTCTGTCCAAAACTTACTGAGATTAAGACAACTGAGCCTTGGATAATCTTGGTGAGTCATCGCGTAGGATTTAGTGCTACCCGTTTTGCCATCACGCTATCGTAGTTGATCTCCCTAGTAGAAACAGCACCATCGGATTGTCTGGAAAGTACAGTTCTGTGTTCTGTAATCTATTAGTGATGAAGTGGAAAGCTATATTACTCGAAAGTATGTTCGTGATTGCCCTTAAGATGCGTTTATTAATGATACAACGAAATATTTTAATAAAGGAAACAATATGTTACTTATTAACTCAAAATTAGAAATGTCTTTAGAGCATAGTCTTGCGACAGAATTGATTGAAAGGCGGCTGCCGACTATGGCGTGTAGTCTAGGTCTTTCTTACAATTACGAAACGTCGTAGCTGCTGGGAAAACTTTGTTATCTTGAACATTATTCACCTGTTTATTGATATGTCTTCTCTCTTCCGTAGTAATATTGTTATAAGGATATGACGAGCAGGTGTCTCCTGACATCTGTAGTGAAAAAGTGGCTAATATTAGTAGATATTTAGTAAAATTACATGCTTCGCGCCAGAATGGCTGTGGTTTACCGTGCACTGGTGTAACGTCTGTCTCACAGTTAGCTTCAGGGACTCACACCACCGTTTACCAGCAATAATAGATGGTCCAGCGATTATTTCATCCAGTGTGAGAAGTGATGTCTTACTTCCTGCTATGCACTCTGCAGCTCTGCCTGAGCTTATTGTATGCTAATGATATCCGCAGACACGGTACAAAATACGAATCTGGAGAATAAGGAAATAAAATATAATCTTAAAACAAGGGGTATCCTAAAACATACTAACGTACTACAAGAACTTTCTTTCCTTGAAATTAGAGAAATAATTATAAGAGCTTGTTTGCTACGACAGTCGCTTGATGCCATGAAGAGAAATTTGTGGCGGATCGCATCAAAATGAAAATAAATGAAATAACATACTGCAGTGCGCGTATTATTCCGAATCACGATGCAAAGCTAAGTACAGCCGTTATTATGAAATACATATAATGTATTCGCAGTTGCGAATATGGATAACCATCAGCTGTATAAAGTCGTCATTCCATTAGATAGGTGATGGTTACCCACATTCGCAACTACGAATACATACACTACTGGCCATTAAAATTGCTACAACACGAAGAAATGCAGATGATAAACAAGTATTCATTGGACAAATATATTATACTAGAACTGACATGTGATTACATTTTCACGCAATTTGGGTGCATAGATCCAGAGAAATTAGTGCCCAGAACAACCACCTCTGGCCGTAATAACGGTCTTGATACGCCTGGGCATTGAGTCAAACAGAGCTTGGATGGCATCTACGGGTACAGCTGCTCATGCAGCTTCAACACGATACCACAGTTCATCAATAGTAGTGACTGACGTATTGTGACGATCCAGTTGCTCGGCCACCATTGACTAGACGTTTTCAATTGGTGAGAGATCTGGAGAATGTGCTGGCCAGGGCAGCAATCAACATTTTCTGTATCCAGAAAGGCCCGTACAGGACCTGCAACATGCGGTCGTGAATTATTCAGCTGAAATGTAGGGTTTCGCAGGGAACGAATGAAGGGTAGAGAGACAGGTCGTAACACATCTGAAATGTAAACTCCACTGTTCAAAGTGCCGTCAATGCGAACAAGAGGTGACCGAGACGTGTAACCAATGGCACTCCATACCAGGACGCGGGGTGATACGCCAGTATGGCGATGACGAATACACGCTTCCAATGTGCGTTCACCGCGATGTCGCCAAACACGGATGCCACCATCATGATGCTGTAAACAGAATCTGGATTCAGAAATGGTTCAAATGGCTCTGAGCACTATGGGACTCAACAACAGAGGTCATCAGTCCCCTAGAACTTAGAACTACTTGAACCTAACTAACCTAAGGACATCACACACATCCATGCCCGAGGCAGGATTCGAACCTGCGACAGTAGCGGTCATGCAGTTCCAGACTGTAGCGCCTAGAACCGCACGGCCACACCGGCCGGCAGAATCTGGATTCATCCGAAAAAATGACGTTTTGCCATTCGTGCAACCAAGTTCGTCGTTGAGTACACCATCGCAGGCGCTCTTGTCTGGGATGCAGCGTCAAGGGTAACTGCAGTCATGGTCTCCGAGCTGATAGTCCATGCTGCTGTAAACGTCGTCGAACTGTTCGTGCAGGTGGTTGTTGTCTTGCAAACGTCCCCATCTGTTGACTCGGAGATCGAGACGAGGCTGCACGATCAGTTACAGCCATGCGGATAAGATGCTTGTCATCTTGACTGCTAGCGATACGAGACCGTTGGGATCCAGCACGGCGTTCTGTATTACGCTCCTGAACCCACCGATTCCATATTCTGCTAACAGTCATTGGATCTCGACCAACGCGAGCAGCAATGTCGCGATACGATACATCGCAATCGCTATAGGTTACAATCCGACCTTTAGCAAAGTCGGAAACGTGATGTTATGCATTTCTCCTCCTTACACGAGGCATCACAACAACGTTTCACCAGGCAACGCCGGTAAACTGCTGTTTGTGCATGAGAACTCGGTGGGAAACTTTTCTCATGTCAGCACGTTGTAGGTGTCGCCACCGTCGCCAACCTTGTGTGAATGCTCTGAAAAGCTAATCATTTGCATATCACAGCATCTTCTTCCTGTCCGTTAAATTTGGCGTCTGTAGCACGTCATCTTCGTGGTGTAGCAATTTTAATGGCCAGTAGTGTGTAATGTAAATGAAATAAATATTGAACCTACATCAGATCTCTGATTAGCTGATCCAGTTTTCCCCGCGAAGAAATCGATACCTTCACTCTTAGCTTCAATTAAAAATAGATCGTCTACGAAGCAGATTTGAATTTTGCTGTTTTCTTTATACAGGGTGTTTAAAAATGACCGGTATATTTGAAACGGCAATAAAAACTAAACGAGCAGCGATAGAAATACACCGTTTGTTGCAATATGCTTGGGACAACAGTACATTTTCAGGCAGACAAACTTTCGAAATTACAGTAGTTACAATTGTCAACAACAGATGGCGCTGCGGTCTGGGAAACTCTATAGTACGATATGTTCCACATATCCACCATGCGTAGCAATAATATGGCGTAGTCTCTGAATGAAATTACCCGAAACCTTTGACAACGTGTCTGGCGGAATGGCTTCACATGCAGATGAGATGTACTGCTTCAGCTGTTCAATTGTTTCTGGATTCTGGCGGTATACCTGGTCTTTCAAGTGTCCCCACAGAAAGAAGTCACAGGAGTTCATGTCTGGCGAATAGGGAGGCCAATCCACGCCGCCTCCTGTATGTTTCGGATAGCCCAAAGCAATCACACGATCATCGAAATATTCATTCAGGAAATTAAAGACGTCGGCCGTGCGATGTGGCCGAGCACCATCTTGCATAAACCACGAGGTGTTCGCAGTGTCGTCTAAGGCAGTTTGTACCGCCACAAATTCACGAAGAATGTCCAGATAGTGTAATGCAGTAATCGTTTCGGATCTGAAAAATGGGCCAATGATTCCTTTGGAAGAAATGGCGGCCCAGACCAGTACTTTATGAGGATGCAGGGACGATGGGACTGCAACATGGGGCTTTTCGGTTCCCCATATACGCCAGTTCTGTTTATTGACGAAGCCGTCCAGGTAAAAATAAGCTTCGTCAGTAAACCAAATGCTGCCCACATGCATATCGCTGTCATCAATCCTGTGCACTATATCGTTAGCGAATGTCTCTCGTGCAGCAATGGTAGCGGCGCTGAGGGGTTGCCGCGTTTGAATTTTGTATGGATAGAGGTGTAAACTCTGGCGCATGAGACGATACGTGGACGTTGGCGTCATTTGGACCGCTGCTGCAACACGGTGAACGGAAACCCGAGGCCGCTGTTCGATCACCTGCTGCACTAGCTGCGCGTTGCCCTCTGTGGTTGCCGTACGCGGTCCCCCTACCTTTCTAGCACGTTCATCCGTCACGTTCCCAGTCTGTTGAAATTTTTCAAACAGATCCTTCATTCTATCGCTTTTCGGTCCTTTGGTTACATTAAACCTCCGTTGAAAACTTCGTCTTGTTGCAACAACACTGTGTTCTAGGCGGTGGAATTCCAACACCAGAAAAATCCTCTGTTCTAAGGAATAAACCATGTTGTCTACAGCACACTTGCACGTTGTGAACAGCACACGCTTACAGCAGAAAGGCGGCGTACAGAATGGCGCACCCACAGACTGCGTTGTCTTCTATATCTTTCACATCACTTGCAGCGCCATTTGTTGTTGAAAATTGTAACTACTGTAATTTCGAAAGTTTGTACGCCTGAAAATGTCCTGTTGTCCCAAGCATATTGCAACAAACGGTGTATTTCTATCGCTGCTCGTTTAGTTTTTATTGCCGTTTCAAATATACCGGTCATTTTTGAAACACCCTGTACATGTATTGCAAAAAGGGTCTAACCTCGACGGAGCAGAGATTCGGGCTAGGCAACGGATAAGAACCTGACGCAATAAGCTTCTAGAACTTTAATGGGTCTGCCTGCAGTAACTGTGCAGACTACCTGTCATCCCCTTTTGTTACGAACGAGCCGTGTGTACAGCCGGGACACCGCCCACATCGCCCGAACCGGATGAGTCCGGCTCGGAACGGAAAGGACGGCGGGTTTAATTTGCGTAATGGCAGCAGAAATCCGCGCTGATGTGTGCTTGCTGGATAAGCCGCCAGGTGTCAGACAATGTCTGGGCCCCGCTAGCGGGTCAGGGTCGCCATACGGCCTTCCCGCTGCAGGGGCGACTTCTGCGGAGAGACCGCCGCTACCGGGAATGCAGTTCATTATACAGTTATCAGCAGGACCTTGCGCAGTTGCGCGAAGGCATCCTGTTTATCGACTTCCTGTCGACAAAGACTAACGACGGCAAGGCAAGAAGTGAAGTCACTTTTAATTGTGCGTCGTACCTTTGTCGCTGTTCTTTTATTAGAGGTGGGGGTAAAGCGATCCTCAATATTCTTGATGTGACCTACCAGGATTTCCTCTAATGTTCCTTTCCCTAAATCGTAGAATGACACCCACGCCCAAAATCCTTAATAACTGAATCGCAGTATTCTAATCTTTTCCTACAATTTTTGCCCTCTTCAGAATTCTCTTTGTACCATTTGATTTATTCCTGCTACAATTATTGTGGGAGTTATTCTGTCTTTTGCAAATGTATAAATTCTTATTTAGAACCGACACGCTTCACTTTATTTAAATCTGCTGTAGTCAGTCTTTTCTCCATTACCTTGCTTCCACACCTTCGAGTTGTAGCACACTGCATCGCACTATCACATAATATTTCCGTGTTTGCATATTTTAATGTATTCGCCTTCCATCGCATTGTGCGCGATCAAACCAAAATGCAGAAAATAAACGTGGTGGTTGTGAATGCACACTGCTTAAGGAAAAGTGAAACACCCTGGAGATGTAACTTCGGACACATAGACAACTTCGATGGGTATGTAAATGACACCTAATGTCGTTACCAAGTCATACAAGGAGAATGCGTTCGCACCTGACAATGTATAAAGCTGCTGATAATATTTCTATTAGTGCGAAGAACAGTGTAGGTGTGCAAGTGGTTTTTCATGGCCCTTCAGTGTTTTGTGTATGTGTACTGAATTGTACATTCACTAATGCAGACGCTAGTGGACATGCTAATGGTCCATGCGATGATTCCTCGTTGAATGAACCAAAGGCATTGTGAACGTATAATAAGATGTACCCATATCTCTGCTGTACACCTCACAAATCTAAGATGTTCGATAATCAACAATTTCTCGACTGTTAAAAGTATCCAGGCCTACTACAGTCTCTACTTTAGCACCATGTACTACAGCCACAGTAACCCAAACGTTACAATGTCCACTAGCGTCTAAATTAGTAAGCGTAAAATTCAGTGCACATACACAAAACGCTGAAGGGCAAAATCACTTGCGCACCTACACTATTCTTCGTACTAATAGCAATATTATCAACAACTTTATACACTGTCAGGCGCGAACGCATTCTCCTCCTATAATAACGCGGCATCTCTGTGAGTCAGATGTTGAGCAGTCACTGCGAAGGACATAGAGATGCCACGTAAAAGTTTGGCATGGCATTGTCAGCACCTGGCAGAATTTGAAACAGGGTCTCATTGTGGATCTGAATTCTGCCAGCAGATAGACACGTGCCGTCAAAAAGGAATGAAATACTTATAAGGCATTGGTGGCATGTTGGGAGTCGCCAAGTGAGGTACCGCAGCCGCCGAGTTGAAAGTCTGCAACGGTACTTTCGCGTTCTCGTCAATACGGTACCAGAACGTTTACGTTCTACCATTGTAAAGACGGAAGATCCGCGATTCGGAATTTCAGAACTGTGTTGTAAGTAGCGGCAGGAACACCACCACATAATTAGGCAGCACTAACATTCCAAAACCATCGACTCTCGGAGAGAGATTTTAACCGTGTTCAACCTAATGGTAAATTATCGAACTATTTTTCTCCGAATTATACAGTTTGGGGAAAAAGTAGTGAGAATAATTACTTTTGGAAACCTTTTATCAGCCAAAGCCTGTAATACCAATAAACTGTTTCGCTTAATAAAATGGCCGCCAGCCCAAATCGGGCACAGTGTCTACACAAAAAGATGAAGTCAGTTTTCGACACTGAATAAATAACTACTTTCACCTACTACGGTCATTTGGCAATAAGTACTATTAATCCCACTTTTTAGCGGAGCGGTCTAAGGCACTGCAGTCATGGACTGTGCGGCTGGTCCCGGCGGAGGTTCGAGTCCTCCCTCGGGCATGGGTGTGTGTGTTTGTCCTTAGGAAAATTTAGGTTAAGTAGTGTGTAAGCTTAGGGATTGATGACCTTAGCAGTTAAGTCCCATAAGATTTCACACACATTTGAACATTTTTTGAATCACACTTTCTGTTACTTATGGAATTTATCACAATACTTCAGTAATTATTTAAAGAAGACACACATATGTTTCAACAAGGATACAAAAAAAATATTAAACTTATAGCTATCATTCATATGACCAAAACTATTATTTAACACGACCAAATTTCATTTCCAGAATGAGATTTTCACTCTGCAGCGGAGTGTGCGCTGATATGAAACTTCCTGGCAGATTAAAACTGTGTGCCCGACCGAGACTCGAACTCGGGACCTTTGCCTTTCGCGGGCAAGTGCTCTACCAACTGAGCTACCGAAGCACGACTCACGTCCGGTACTCACAGCTTTACTTCTGCCAGTACCTCGTCTCCTACCTTCCAAACTTTACAGAAGCTCTCCCGCGAACCTAGCAGAACTAGCACTCCTGAAAGAAAGGATACTGCGGAGATATGGCTTAGCCACAGCCTGGGGGATGTTTCCAGAATGAGATTTTCACTCTGCAGCGGAGTGTGCGCTGATATGAAACTTCCTGGCAGATTAAAACTGTGTGCCCGACCGAGACTCGAACTCGGGACCTTTGCCTTTCGCGGGCAAGTGCTCTACCAACTGAGCTACCGAAGCACGACTCACGTCCGGTACTCACAGCTTTACTTCTGCCAGTACCTCGTCTCCTACCTTCCAAACTTTACAGAAGCTCTCCCGCGAACCTAGCAGAACTAGCACTCCTGAAAGAAAGGATACTGCGGAGATATGGCTTAGCCACAGCCTGGGGGATGTTTCCAGAATGAGATTTTCACTCTGCAGTTTCATATCAGCGCACACTCCACTGCAGAGTGAAAATCTCATTCTGGAAACATCCCCCAGGCTGTGGCTAAGCCATATCTCCGCAGTATCCTTTCTTTCAGGAGTGCTAGTTCTGCTAGGTTCGCGGGAGAGCTTCTGTAAAGTTTGGAAGGTAGGAGACGAGGTACTGGCAGAAGTAAAGCTATGAGTACCGGACGTGAGTCGTGCTTCGGTAGCTCAGTTGGTAGAGCACTTGCCCGCGAAAGGCAAAGGTCCCGAGTTCGAGTCTCGGTCGGGCACACAGTTTTAATCTGCCAGGAAGTTTCAAATTTCATTTCGTTAGGACTTTTATTTTTTAACGTTTTACTAACACCAATATTTGTCTGACATGGAGAAGCAACACGAACAATTACTGTTAAGACTGTTGCAGTTAAACAATTATGTTACTTTACTTTCAGAACTGCTATTGAAAACTTATCCCCATGGTGACACAGAGCGTTGGCCCTTAAACTGATAAGTGCAAACTTTAATATTTAATAATGGTTTTTAGAATTTACTACCAAAACAGTACTCTTGCCAGTAATTTACTATTATTCGAGCTTCAATAAACATCAGGATACTCAGAATAAATTCGTTTAGGTAAGGACCCTACTGAGGTAAATGACACAGGAAAATCACAGTTAAACACAACGGCACATTTAACACTTATATTCCACTGATGGGAGATGGATGGTTCACACTGTGATACACTTCTAAATAAAGTACTTTGCCTGTTACTGATGTCGAAGGTGGCGTGAGGCGGTGCGCAGGTACGGCTCTTGATGTACATAGCTCTATCTTCCTCTTGGTGGCGACGATAAAATTATTAATTTCAGAGCTATGAATTTATTGCCGTACTGCGCCAATTATGTAGAACACGTCCGAGGCCAAAAACCCAGTCTTGCAGGTAAATTCGTGGCCTCTAGTGCTTGACCAACATAATTTGTTCATCACTTGCAGGGCAGCTGCCGACTATATATGCCACTTGCGCGCCAATTCTCACTCGCGCGCCCCACCACCTTTTCCATTCTACCACAGAACGGAGTTCCGTTCTACCTATGATCCCTACACCTTTTCAATTTACACTTCTGCTTACAAAAACCCTAAATATGAACCATCTACAATTGCATGACAGCATATACATACAAAATTGACATAATTAATTACAGTTGTACTTGACATATTACCTAATTATTTACAAAATATGTTTTAATACATTTATTCCACCTACGTCAAAGAGGTTATTTTAAACAGATGAACTACACTTAATAAAAGCTTTCTCTCGTTATAATATTTGCTTAATTTTTCAAAATTATTATGAAACAAAAAATTTTAAAATATACAGATTAATGGCAGTATTATATTTACAATAGCATTACAAGTATTTTCAGCTGACGCCACACTGGGAGACTTGCGTCTCAGTGGTGATCAGGACAATACAACAACACACTCCGAGCTGCGAAAATTTCCAACCTGACCGGGAATCGAGCTCATGCCCGCTGCATGACGGCCCGATGCCCTGACCATTCAGCTAAGGAGGGGGACGTCATGCAGTATTCCAATTTGTGGGACATTCGGATGTGACAGTGGCCCGATGTTGTACTCAATGGGAACGTGAGGGCAGAAACATTTAGCGTCAGGGGTCCACCGACCACGTTGGACGATCGCCGTGTTGTTGTACCAAGTACATCGTAACCGCTTGTTGTCCGCGAACAAACAATGGACGCTCTGCAACATCCTGCGTCATTCCCCACCACTGGTCCGTGACCAGCAGCAGCCGGACTAGGGGGTTACAGTATCATACTAGACGTAACACATCCATACGACCGGCTGTGTCTGGAGTGGGTCCTTGTATGGAAGCAAGGAATGCTGATAAATGGCTTCGCACTGTGTCCTGCTATGAATCGTGGTTCTATACTACCTCCGATGGACATCGACAGCGAGTATGACGACGACATGGGGAGGGGAACCATTCTTGCAATGTTTTGAACGGAAACAACGGAGTTATTTAATAATTATATAGAATCCGCCTCGATTGCAAATAGAAACCCGATGTTGACCAAGGTTTCGGCGCGGATAACCAAATACTATCTCCGACCCCAAGTAATTGAAAAATGGGTTATTCATCCCCCATATTTTTAGCCTGCTCAGTTGTGCGGCTGGATTCGTGATTTCCTGTCAGAAAGGTCACAGTTCATAGTAACAGACGGAAAGTCATCGAGTAAAACTTCTCCAAGGAAGTGTTATAGGCCCTCTATTGTTGTTGTTGTGGTCTTCAGTCCTGAGACTGGTTTTATGCAGTTCTCCATGCTATTCTATACTGTGCAAGATGCTTCATCTCCCAGTACGTACTGCAGCCTACATCCTTCTGAATCTGCTAAGTGTATTCATCTCTTGGTCTCCCTCTACAATTTTTACCCTCCACACTGCCCTCCAATAGTAAATTGGCGATCCCTTGAAGCCTCAGAATATGCCCTACCAACCGATCCCTTCTTCTAGTCAAGTTGTGCCACAAACTCCTCTTCTCCCCAGTTCTATTTAATACCTCCTCATTAGTTATGTGATCTACCCATCTAATCTTCAGCATTCTTCTGTAGCACCACATTTCGAAAGCTTCTATTCTCTTCTTGTCCAAACTATTTATCGTCCATGTTTCACTTCCTGACATTTAAATCTATACTCGATGTTAACAAATTCCTCTTCTTCAGAAACGCTTTCCTTGCCATTGCCAGTCTACATTTTATATCCTCTCTACTCCGACGATCACCAGTTATTTTGCCCCCCAAATAGCAGAACTCCTTTACTACTTTAAGTGTCTCATTTCTTAATCTAATTCCCTCAGCATCACCCGACTTAATTCGACTACGTTCCATTATCCTCGTTTTGCTTTTGTTGAAGTTCATCTTATACCCTCCTTTGAAGACACTGTCCATTCCATTCAACTGCTCTTCGAAGTCCTTTGCTGTCTCTGACAGAATTACAATGTCATCAGCAAACCTCAAAGTTTTAATTCATTCTCCATGGATTTTAATTCCTACTCCAAATTTTTCTTTTGTTTCCTTTACTGTTCGCTCAATATACAAATTGTAGAACATCGGGGATAGGCTACAACCCTGTCTCACTCCCTTTCCAACCACTGTTTCCCTTTCATGCCCATCGACTCTTATAACTGCCATCTGCTTTCTGTACAAATTATAAATAGCCTTTCGCTCCCTGTATTTTACCCCTGCCACCTTCAGAATTTGAAAGAGAGTATTCCAGTCAACATTGTTACAAGCTTTCTCTAATTCTACAAATGCTAGAAACGTAGGTTTGCCTTTCCTTAATCTATTTTCTATGATAAGTCGTATGATCAGTATTGCCTCACATGTTCCTACTTTTCTACGGAATCCAAACTGGTCTTCCCCGAGGTCGGATTCTACCAATTTTACCATTCGTTTGTAAAGAATTCGCGTTAGTACACTCCTGGAAATGGAAAAAAGAACACATTGACACCCGTGTGTCAGACCCACCATACTTGCTCCGGACACTGCGAGAGGGCTGTACAAGCAATGATCACACGCACGGCACAGCGGACACACCAGGAACCGCGGTGTTGGCCGTCGAATGGCGCTAGCTGCGCAGCATTTGTGCACCGCCGCCGTCAGTGTCAGCCAGTTTGCCGTGGCATACGGAGCTCCATCGCAGTCTTTAACACTGATAGCATGCCGCGACAGCGTGGACGTGAACCGTATGTGCAGTTGACGGACTTTGAGCGAGGGCGTATAGTGGGCATGCGGGAGGCCGGGTGGATGTACCGCCGAATTCCTCAACACGTGGGGCGTGAGGTCTCCACAGTACATCGATGTTGTCGCCAGCGGTCGGCGGAAGGTGCACGTGCCCGTCGACCTGGGACCAGATCGCAGCGACGCACGGATGCACGCCAAGACCGTAGGATCCTACGCAGTGCCGTAGGGGACCGCACCGCCACTTCCCAGCAAATTAGGGACACTGTTGCTCCTGGGGTATCGGCGAGGACCATTCGCAACCGTCTCCATGAAGCTGGGCTACGGTCCCGCACACCGTTAGGCCGTCTTCCGCTCACGCCCCAACATCGTGCAGCCCGCCTCCAGTGGTGTCGCGACAGGCGTGAATGGAGGGACGAATGGAGACGTGTCGTCTTCAGCGATGAGAGTCGCTTCTGCCTTGGTGCCAATGATGGTCGTATGCGTGTTTGGCGCCGTGCAGGTGAGCGCCACAATCAGGACTGCATACGAGCGAGGCATACAGGGCCAACACCCGGCATCATGGTGTGGGGAGCGATCTCCTACACTGGCCGTACACCACTGGTGATCGTCGAGGGGACACTGAATAGTGGACGGTACATCCAAACCGTCATCGAACCCATCGTTCTACCATTCCTAGACCGGCAAGGGAACTTGCTGTTCCAACAGGACAATGCACGTCCGCATGTATCCCGTGCCACCCAACGTGCTCTAGAAGGTGTAAGTCAACTACCCTGGCCAGCAAGATCTCCGGATCTGTCCCCCATTGAGCATGTTTGGGACTGGATGAAGCGTCGTCTCACGCGGTCTGCACGTCCAGCACGAACGCTGGTCCAACTGAGGCGCCAGATGGAAATGGCATGGCAAGCCGTTCCATAGGACTACATCCAGCATCTCTACGATCGTCTCCATGGGAGAATAGCAGCCTGCATTGCTGCGAAAGGTGGATATACACTGTACTAGTGCCGACATTGTGCATGCTCTGTTGCCTGTGTCTATGTGCCTGTGGTTCTGTCAGTGTGATCATGTGATGTATCTGACCCCAGGAATGTGTCAATAAAGTTTCCCCTTCCTGGGACAATGAATTCACGGTGTTCTTATTTCAATTTCCAGGAGTGTATTTTGCAGCCGTGACTTATTAAACTGATAGTTCGGTAATTTTCACATCTGTCAACACCTGCTTTCTTTGTAATTGGAATTATTATATTCTTCTTGAGGTCTGAGGGTATTTCGCCTGTCTCATACATTTTGCTCGCCAGATGATAGAGTCTTGTCAGGACTGGCTCTCCCAAGGCTGTCAGTAGTTCTGATGGAATGTTGTCTACTCCTGGGGCCTTGTTTCGACTTAGGTCTTTCAGTGCTCTGTCAAACTCTTCACGCAGTATCATATCTCCCATTTCATCTTCATCTACATCCTCTTCCATTTCTATAACATTGCCATCAAGTACATCGCCCTTGCATAGACCCTCTATATTACTCTTCCCACCTTTCTGCTTTCCCTTCTTTGCTTAGAACTGGGTTTCCATCTGAGCTCTTGATATTCATACAAGTGGTTCTTTTTTCTCCAAAGGTCTCTTTAACTTTCCTGTAGGCGGTATCTATGTTACCCCTAGTGAGATAAGCCTCTACATCCTTACATTTGTCCTCTAGCCATCCCTGCTGAGCCATTTTGCACTTCCTGTCGAGCTCATTTTTGAGACGTTGGTATTCCTTTTTGCCTGCTTCATTTACTGCGTTTTTATATTTTCTCCTTTTATCAATTAAATTCAATATTTCTTCTGTCACCCAAGGATTTCTACTAGCCCCCGTCTTCTTGCCTACTTGATCCTCTGCTGCCTTCACTACTTCGTCCCTCAGAGCTACCCATTCTTCTTCTACTGTACTTCTTTCCCTCATTCCTGTCAATAGTTCCCTTATGTTCTCCCTGAAACTCTGTACAACCTCTGGTTTAGTCAGTTTATCCAGGTTCTATCTCCTTAAATTCCCACCTTTTTGCAGTTTCTTCAGTTTTAATCTACAGTTCATAACCAATAGATTGTGGTCAGAGTCCACATCTGCCCCTGGAAATGTCTTACAATTTAAAATTTGTTTCCTAAATCTCTGTCTTACCATTATATAATGTACCTGAAACCTGTCAGTATCTCCAGGCTTCTTCCATGTGTACAATCTTCTTTTATGATTCTTGAACCAAGTGTTAGCTATGATTAAATCATGCTCTGTGCAAAATTCTACCAGGGGGCTTCCTCTTTCATTTATTCCCCCCAAATCAATATTCACCTACTACGTTTCCTTCTCGTCCTTTTCCTACTATCGAATTCCAGTCGCCCATGACTATTAAATTTTCGTCTCCCTTCACTATCTGAATAATTTCTTTTATCTCATCATATATTTCTCTTCAATTTCTTCGTCACGTGCAGAGCTAGTTGGCATATAAACTTGTACTACTGTAGTAGGCGTGGGCTTCGTGGCTATTTTGGCCACAATAATGCATTCACTCTGCTGTTTGTAGTAGCTTACCCGCACTCTTGTTTTTTTTTATTCATTATTAAACCATTTCCTGCATTACTCCTATTTGATTTTGTATTTATAACCGTGTATTCACCTGACCAAAAGTCTTGTTACTCCTGCCACCGAACTTCGCTAATTCCCACTATATCTAACTTGAACCTATTCATTTCACTTTTTAAATTTTCTAACCTACCTGCCCGATTAAGGGATCTGACATTCCACGCTCCGATCCGTAGAACGCCAGTTTTCTTTCTCCTGATAACGACGTCCTCTTGAGTAGTTTCCGCCCGGAGATCCGAATGAGGGACTATTTTACCTCCGGAATATTTTACCCAGGAAGGCGCCATTATCATTTAATCATACAGTAAAGCTGCATGCCCTCGGGAAAAATTACGGCTGTAGTTTCCCCTTGCTTTCAGCCGTTCACAGTACCAGCACAGCAAGGCCATTTTAGTTAGTGTTACACGGCCAGGTCAGTCAGTCACCTAGACTGTTGCCCCTGCAACTACTGAAAAGGCTACTGCCCCTCTTCAGGAACCACACGTTTGTCTGGCCTCTCAACAAATACCCCTCCGTTGTAGTTGCACCTACGGTATGGCTATCTGTATCGCTGAGGCACGCAAGCCTCCCCACCAACGGCAAGGGCTATGGTTCATGGGGGGCCTCTATTGTTACTGATGTCTCCTATGTTGTTAATATGCATGAGACTCTATTGTTACTGATGTATGTTAACGACAAAGGAGACAATCTGAGTAGCCGTCTTAGATTGTTTGCAGATGATGCTGTCATTTACCGTATTGTAAAGTCATCAGATGATCAAAACGACTTGTAAAATGATTTAGATAAGGTATCTGTATCGTGCGAAAAGTGGCAACGGACCCTTAATAAAGAAAAGTGCGAAGTTATTCATATTAGTACTAAAAGAAATCAGCTAAATTTCGATTACGCGATACGTCACACTAATCTGAGGGCTGTAAATTCAACTAAATACTTAGGGATTACAATTACAAATAACCTAAATTGGAACGATCACATAGATAATATTGTGGGTAGAGCAAGCCAAAGACTGCGATTCATTGGCAGAACACTTAGAAGGTGCAACAGGTCTACCAAAGAGACTGCTTACACTACGCTGGTCCGCCCTATTCTGGAGTACTGCTGTGCGGTGTGGGATCCGCATCAGTTGGGACTGACGGATGACATCGAAAAAGTACAAATAAGGGCAGTTCGCTCCATTAAGTTTCGGGAGTGCAGCCGCGTGAATTCTGCTATTCTTCTAATATTTCGGCTGTATACCTTTCAGCCATCTTCAGAGAGAGCCGTACGACTGACGCTCCAGCGCTCGCTCCATCCTTTTAAAATCGCAGACCGCGCCACTGCGCATGCGGCCACAGATAAACAAAGCGCCAGTGATGTTGATCGGCGGCAAAGACGTACAACATGCATGAGTTACGTCTGTGGCTGAGCAATCGATCCATGCTGGGAGGTCGATGTATTACTGGGAGCTGAACTGTAGCGACGTCTTTGTAAGTTCAATATTGAAAGTGCCGGATTCCATGATTTATCTAATGTGAAACCGCTGTCTCTATTAATTAGATTGTTCGTTAAGCGGATTTCAATGGCCTCTTTTACTACGGAGTCCCAGAAAGATGAAACAGAAGTCAGAATTTCGACATTTTCATGTACCATAGAGTGACCAGAATCAATACAATGCTCTGCCACAGCCGATTTACTGGGTTGTAAGAGCCGAGTGTACCTGCGATGTTCCGTACACCTCTCTTGGACTGTACGATTCGTTTGTCCGATATATGAGAGGCCACATTCACATGGTATCTTGTAAACTCCAGGCTTGCGGAGTAGTAAGTCATCTTTAACGGAACCCAGGAGTGCAGCCGTCTTCGCCGGTGGACGAAAAATCACTATTACTTTATGTTTAGTGAGGATCCGTCCTATTTTGGATGAAAGGCTTCCCACATACGGCAGGAAAGCTATGGATTTAAATGTTTCCTCGTCATCTTCTGCATTCCTTACGGACACCTTAGGTTTTATTTGTAGTGCCTTACGTATCTGTTGTGGAGAATACCCGTTGTCCTCAAAAACTCTCTTCAGATGTAAAAGTTCGTCTTTTAAACTACTTTCATCAGATATGACGTGTGCTCGGTGTACCAAAGTTCTTAGAACACTACTCGTCTGCGAAGGATGGTGACAACTATTTGCATGTAAATATAAGTCCGTATGGGTCGGTTTCCGATATACTGCATGACCCAAAGTGCCATCTTCTTTACGCCGAACCAAGACATCCAAAAATGGAAGACATCCCTCCTTTTCCACTTCCATTGTAAACTGAATTTGTCCATGGATGGAATTCAGATGGTTTAAGAAGTCCTGCAATTTGTCCTCGCCATGGGGCCACACTACAAAGGTATCATCAACGTACCTCCAAAAAACTGTAGGCTTCAAACTAGCAGACTCCAGGGCCTTCTCCTCGAAGTCCTCCATAAATAAATTGGCCACCAAGGGTGACAAAGGACTACCCATGGCGACACCGTCAGTCTGTTCAAAAAAGTCATGCATGTTGTACGTCTTTGCCGCCGATCAACATCACTGGCGCCTTGTTTATCTGTGGCCGCATGCGCAGTGGCGCGGTCTGCGAGTTTAAAAGGATGGAGCGAGCGCTGGAGCGTCAGTCGTACGGCTCTCTCTGAAGATGACTGAAAGGTATACAGCCGAAATATTAGAAGAAGAAGCAGAATTCATGCGGCTGCATTCCCGAAACTTAATGGAGCAGTCTTTGCGCCGCGAAAACTTGAAGATTCACAAGGGCAGCTCGTTTTGTATTATCGAGAAATAGGGAAGATAATGTCACAGACATGATACGTGAACTGGAGTGGCAATCATTAAAACAAAGGCGTTTTTGCTTGCGGCGGGATCTTCTCATGAAATTTCAATCACCAGTTTTCTCCTCCGATTGCGAAAACATTGTCGGTTGGCACCCGCTTGCATAGGGAGAAATGATCAGCACGATAAAACAAGATAAATCAGGGCTCGCACGGAAAAATTTAAGTGCTCGTTTTTCCCGTGTGCCTTTCGAGAGTGGAACGCTAGAGAGACAGCATGAAGGTGGTTCATTGAACCCTCTGCCAGGCACTTTACTGTGAATAGCAGAGTAATCACGTAGATGTAGATGTAGAGTAGACACCACATATATGTACGATGGAACAGACACTACACATACATAATTCAGGCGATGTCACCTAATGATCTCTTCAGTGCAGATTCTTACGATAATTGGCGAAATTCGGCGGGGGATGAGAATATTGGGCAAGGGACACTACATTAGTAGTGTGTGGATAAGCTGAGAATTTGCGTCTGACGGGAGGCGTGCTAGAACAGTCCGTGCAGTTACGTTGACCACTGCACCCGGATGGCTTAGTGGTCAGAGTATCTGCCTAGTAAGCAGGAGACCACGGTTCCAATCCCGGTCCGACACGAGTTTCCAACTTCCCTCGTTGACGTAAATCAATGCCCAATCGTAGCCAATGTCCGTATTTTTTAATTTTATTTTATGCGGCTAGTTTCGTAGTTGAAAATTGAGGAGCAAATGTCCTTGGTCATGGAACGTGTCAGTACGTGAAATTACAACATAAGAGTAATAACAGACAAAATAAAATTTTTATGAACTCAAAAAAGGACAAGCCATAAGTTTATGTTAACGCAATCAACAACATAACATAGTAATCAGTTTAATTTTCCAAGGAACTACTCGACAGAACAGAAGGAGTGATCCCATGAGGAAACTTTTCAGTTTTGATTTGAAAGAGCGTGAATTACTGCTAAGAGTGTGTATTCTTGAGGTAGCTTAATGAAAATGGATACAGCAGCATACCGAACATCTTTCTGTACAACAGTCAAAGAAGTGCGATCCATACACATATTGGATTTCTGCCTAATATTTAGTGAAGGAAAGCTACTAATTCTTGGGAATAAGCTGATATTGTCAACAAAAACTAATTTTGTTAACAAGAAACTACAGTAGACGATATATACTATATATACTGAAGAGCCATAGACGTGGTACACCTGCCTAATATCGTGTAGGGTCTCCGAGAGAATGCAGAAGTGCCGCAACATGACGTCGCACGGACTTGACTAATGTCTGAAGTAGTGCTGGAGGGAATCGACACCATGAATCCAGCAGGGCGTCCATAAATGCGTAAGAGTACGAGTCGGTGGAGATCTCTTCTAAACAGCACGTTGCAAGGTATCCCAGATATGCTAATAATGCCCATGCCTGGGGAGTTTCCTGGCCAAAGGAAGTGTTTAAAGTTAGAAGAGGGGTCCTGGAGCCACTCCGTAGTAATTATGGACATGTGGGGTGACGCAGGTGATCAGACAGCATGCTTTCGTACGCGTCACCTGTCTGAGTCGTATCTAGACGTATCAGAGGACCCGTATCGCTCCAATGGCACACGCCACACACCATTACAGAGCCTCCATCAGCTTGAACAGTCCGCTGCTGACATACAGGGTCCATGGATTCATGGGGTTGACTCCATACCCGTACACGTCAATGCGCTCGATACAATCTGAAACGAGGCTCTTCTGACCAGGCAACAAGTTTCCAGTCATCAGCAATTCAACGTCCGTGGTGACGGTCCCAGGCGAGATGTAAAGCTTTGTGTTGTGCACCAATCAAAGGTTCACAAGTGGGCCTTCGGCCCTGGAAGCCCACATCTATGATGTCTCGTTGATCGGTTCACACGCTGATACTTATTAATGGCCCAGCACTGAAATCGGTAGCAATTTGTGGAAGTGTTGAACTTCTGTAACTTTGAACGATACGGTTCAGTCGTCGTTGGTCCCGCTCTTGCAGAATCTTTCTCCGGCTGGAGTGATATCTGAGATTTGATGATTTAAAGGATTCCTGATATTCACGGTACACTCGGGAAGTAGTCGAACGGGAAAATCCCCACTTCATCGCTACCTCAAAGATGCTGTGTCCCATCTCTCGTGCCCCGACTGTAACACCAAGTTTAGAATCACTTAAATCTTGATTTGTGTGTGTGTGTGTGTGTGTGTGTGCGTGTGTGTGTGTGTGTGTGTGCGGCGGGGGGGGGGGGGGGGGGGAAGGCAGTCTTCTGACTTGTTTGAAGCGCTCCGCCACGAAATCCTGTCCTGTGCCACCCTCTTCATCTCAGAGTAGCTCTTGCAACCCACGTCCTATGTTATTTGCTGGATGTATTCCAATCTCTGTCTTCCTCTACAGTTTTTGCCCTCTACAGTTCCCTCTAGTACCATGGAAGTCATTTCCTGGTGTCTTTACAGATGTCCTATCATCCTGTCTCTTCTCCTTATCAGTGTTTTCCACGTATTCCTTTCCTCTCCGATTCTGCACAGAACCTCCTCACCCCTTACCTTATCAGTCCACCTAATTTTCAACATTCGTCTGTAACACTACATCTCAAATGCTTCGAGCCTCTTCTTTTCGGTTTTCCTACAGTCCATGTTTCACTACCATAGATTGCTGTACTCCAGACGTACGTTCTCAGAACTTTCTTCCTCAAATTAAGGCCTATATTTGATACTAGTGCAAGCTAATGGTTCTATAAATTGCAACCAAGACTTTAATAAAATGGCAAAGGTAATGTAGATCAGAACACTGGGAGGAGTTGTGGTTTAAATAACAATTTATCTATTCATTCTTAACATCACATGCCAAAAAATGGCTAAAGAAAAACCACACCAACATTTTTATCCGACAAAAGTTGTCAATAATATGCGGTCCATGGTTAACAAAGTGATCAGGTGGGGATCAACACACCACACTAACCAGAATTAATCACTTTGTCTTTCATAAATGTGAATCTGTGGTATGGCCTACAAAATACGCTAATATCGAGCATCTATACTATTCTATAAAGAAAAATATGGTTCCAAAGAACGTGGTGCTGAGAAGCATATATTGGAGCCCTATGTCGTAGCAGCGAATACTGTACCCTTCTGCAGGTCAGGGTTGCACAGCACGACGTACTCGCCGACTGCAGTCACGGACAGCGACAATCTACTACTAACGGTGCACGCCCGGAAATATGCAAGTCCACTGTCTTGTGTTCGGCTGATTCACCATGCAGATACTTCGCTATGAGCCTCTGAAACCCCGGCGGTTTCCAGTGTGCAGGTGGACACATTTGCTGGTCTGCCAGACCAGTTTGACTCCGTGACATGACAACGTGTGACAGAATATGTCAAACGTTTAATGGCCGACTCAAAACAAATAAAGACACCCATGCATACCTCATTGTGCACATGATGCAATGAGCAGTACCTCTGACCATTCAACTGGTGACTGGCACTGGCTCTAAGTGGCACACTAGCAAAAGACACAAGTCTCACCATTTAGGTAAAGACCTGTCGTTCTTTACTAGCGAAGCACCAGTACAAGAGTGCTCTTCTCTTTCACTACAGCTTTCCTCTGCAGCTCGATAGCATAGCACATTTGCATGCTTAAACTACATCCACTTTGGCACAAGCCAATCAAGAGTTGGAGCTCGGCATTCGAAGCTGGGAGACCACCTCCCCCCGCCCCCTCCGTTCTGCTTACACAGATTTGACCAACCAGCGACTTCAAAAATTAATTGGGAGAAAAGGAAAAAATAGGCTTCCCATGTGTTTACGCCGTATGACTTGGATGGAACAACAGCCCTCCATAAAAAGATCGTTATCTCCCTTTTCGTGTCCATTTCGAACTTTCCAAAGAACAGCCATAAACTCATTAAAAGCCTCGTGCCTTCACAAACACGTCTTGTAACAGAGTCAGGATGCCTGTGCACCACTGCCCTGTCCCACAGAATTCGCAGAAACTTGCAGCTGTCTCATCCACTTTCTACCTAACAAGCGCCCACACTCTCCTTTATTGCCGGCCATTCAGATCTCCAAATCTTACAAAGCCTCTCATAGCTGCAGCGACTCCTCAGCATTAGTCAGCCTAGCTGGACGTGGCTGCTGACCGACCAGCGCCACCCAGTGTGTCTGCACAACGAAATCAGGGGACTTGGCTGTCAGCAAACGTGTTCTCCCAGGTTCTGCAGAAAAAAGCTCCCCTCGGCTCTCAGCCACCATACGCTTTTAATGCTGTCAATTACCTCAGCACCCTCTTCCTTCGAACGCAGGTGAAGTCTACTGTTATGCCTTCACTAGAGCACACAAGCAAGAGTGTTAACTACTACCAACCATTTCATCATATGAATGAAGTCAGATCGTATCAAATATAGCTACCAAGTAATAAAGATCACCTTCCCTATGAATATTAAGAAGCACGACACTGTATCAAAAGTGACAGTGCTCTGCAATCTCTCACAACCTCCCCATTCCACCCAAATTTATTCTTGGAAGTGTCACACTCTAAAATGGTTAGTGTGACAAAGAACAGAATAAATTGTGACACTTTAGTTAGGTCATTATCAAAGAAATGAACATGAATCAGTCTTTATTCACCATAAACCACAGCACAGTGTTACACCCTGTCTTTAGTGCATTCAACCAGGGGTCATACATACACTATCTGCTGCATGACTACAAAATGAAAGTGAGAAAAAAATGTGATAGGCGTACCATCGAGTCATAGTCTTGTATACTCTGACTCTGATGACATTTTCTAAACGGTTACAGCGACATGCAGACATTTATCTACACATTCATCCTGAAACTGGGGCCAGAGAGGGTTACTTCCCTAACCACAATGTAATATTGTTGTCTTGAGTATTCTCTGCGCCTTAGAAAATTACTAAAATGGTTCAGATGGCTCTGAGCACTATGGGACTTAACATCTGAGGTCATCAGTCCCCTAGAACTTAGAACTACTTAAACCTACCTAACCTAAGGACATCACACACATCCATGCCCAAGGCGGGATTCGAACCTGCGACCGTAGCAGTCGCGTGGTTCCAGACTGAAGCGCCTAGAACCGCTCGGCCACTGTGACCGACAGAAAATTACTATCCCTGCTCAATTATACACATGGCTGCATTCATTCCTCGACAGAACATCGATCACAAACGTTCTCACATTCTCCCAATATAAAAGAATGATAGTGTTCTTGTGACATGTGTCATTTGTTCAGCTTATTTCTTTAAGTTGTGTCAGTCTGTTCTTGTAGTACAAAGATGTAAGTGTCAACACAACAAAACAACATATAAGTGAAATAAAGCAAGTGAATATTTACACAAAACGAAAAGTAATATATGAGTTCATTAGGAAAAAATCAAAGTTGGTAGTAAAACACAAGAAATACATGAATTCTTGTAAAACTGAATAAAGTAAGACACGTATCAAACAAACAAATTAATCGCCGGCCGCGGTGGTCTAGCGGTTCTAGGCGCTCAGTCCGGAACCGCGCGACTGCTACGGTCGCAGGTTCGAATCCTGCCTCGGGCATGGATGTGTGTAGTGTCCTTAGGTTAGGTAGGTTTAAGTAGTTCTAAGTTCTAGGGGACTGATGACCACAGATGTTAAGTCTCATAGTGCTCAGAGCCAGAGCCAAAAAAATTAATCGAAACAACAAATAAGTCCTACAGCTACCTTCTCAAACGGAGTCCAATTTTTTAAATTTACAATTGTCATGTGAATGAACATAGCACTACACATGTAATGTAACATGTTACATCTGGCAGCTATGTGGGATGAGTTTGCCAAGATGTGTTACCCCTTTTGCTCGGCTTGTACAGTACAGGTAGCAGTCTCGGTTTGGCAGTACGTCCTCCTTGTGTGTGGGCAGCAGTCACTGGCATCTTTATTACTGACTGTCTTGGATGACGTGGCAGACAGCAATGCGTTTCAGTAATTGAAGACATTCATGGGATGAGCCGGGCAGCATATGGACACAGGTTTGAGATGAATCAGCACCTGCTGTCATCGTCTGCGTCGTCTTGTGTCTCCAGAGATGTAAGTACCTCCATACAGCGCTCCGCAGCTCCATCCCTTTGGCCGCGTTCGCCCTTCAATTCAGGGGTAGGTCCCTTGGGACCTCCGAAGCCACAAGTGGCGGCGAAAGTAGTCGCCTGCCGCCAGGCCACCCTCACAGTGCTGGCAGATGACCTTGACTGCCCTGCTTTACTAGGCGCTCCGTCACCACCAGCTGCTATGGCCACCCCGCTGTCAGCGTCCTCTCCAACTGCCTGATTCACCACTGGCCACTCAGCTCCTGTAGGCTGCACAATGCTTACATGTGGCCTTAGTGCCGTGTTTTTACAAATATGTTTACAGCATAGATAAAGAGAGAAATATGACGAAACGGTAAAGGATTGCTTTACATGATTACTCCAGGAAAAATAAAAAAATAAAATGGTTAACAGAGCTCTTTTGATGAAAAAATAGAATCTGATTCTATTCTACAATTATTCTTTGATTGTATTAAAACAATAATTTTAAATGATTAATTTCTGTGTCTAAATCTTTATAGTCTTAAGTAGTGGTGAGGTCATGATGTTGTAATGTATGATAGTGTAGTGTAGATGCAATGCAACTAATATAAAAGATATACAAAATACTGGAAGTATTAGAGATTACTTCCCCATTACTTAGTCATTCTGTTGACACTAACTTTGGTGTATGGCTTGAATCTCGATGAGTGCTGATGTCACCAGTGTGTCCTCTGTGCTATGTGGGCAAAACAATTCTGCTACGAAACTGACACAAAAGTTTCTCAGACTGATGTAAAAAATATTCCACTCCAGCTGCTGAAACAAACATAAAAGGAAGCACAACATATTATCGACATTCGACTGCAAAGCTACATTTCTTCCGTTCTTCCCTTTCTCAAAAATTTATGGTGTGCCTCACTCACTCTGCAAAAACATACCAAAGTGACCCGCCACGAAGTACAAACTATCACCCAAGATCTACCATTCAGGCGCTCGCGAACCACTCGCAAAAGCCCACACGAATATCATTGCACAATAGTGCGGGAAACCACATGCGAAAAGGACAAGTGAATGGTCACAGTGAACAACAAGCGCATAAGACACGATAGCTCATCTGTGTAACCACACCCGAATAAAATATCCAATTCGCGAGAAGCATCGTACCAAACGCAACATCTATAGACGAAAAATACGCACAAATACATCGCACCACTGGCGATGAGAATAATCAGCCCACAGCGAAGACACACTCCCCTGGGCAATGATCATAAACCATGGCATACACAAGAAAGTCAACACGACTCTCGCGTGGACAATACACGACCATCCTGCAAAATACCTCCATGCGTCTCGCAAACTAATCTCAACAACGTCCCTCTCACACACTATGCTATGAATTGTATACCGGATCGTAGAAGGAGGTTGAAACACGTATGTAACATAGCAGCGATGGTGAGGCACGTTAAAATCTTTGACCAGAGAGCCTATTTTCGCGGTTAGTCTGCGCTTGACCGCGCGAGTGTTGCAAGCAGTTGGGCAGTACTCGTCGAGTTGAGCGGTTTTTGTCATGTAGAGCAGTTCTGTAGTAGTCGTCATGCAGAGCGGTCGGTCAGTAGTAGCAGCCCAGTGCGGTTGTGTGATGTAGTCTGTCGGCAATACTGGTCAAGAGGCTGAATGAGGTATATTGTTAATTAAGGTAATCATCAGATAATGTAAAGTTTATTTATTGTAATTAATTTCCAACAAGTGCCCCAATAATAATTTTGATTTCAAAAGCAATTTTACAAAAAAAAATTTATTTAATTGAATTAACGATTTCATTCCACTTCCCTTAAAGACAAGTTTCAGTTAAATTACAAAAAAAAGGAATATTATTATTTGCAATGCAGTTCCTCCAAGCTGTGCGCAAGAATAAGAGCAGAAATTTGACTAGCAGTTACAATGAGGTAAGAATTTAATTCTGATTTGCACAGGGCCAAAGACCGATATTTCGGTTTAATTGAATTATCATTATCACTGAGATTTCATTAGCACTGAATTGTTTTTCATTATTTTTGTGACGAGCTTATACTTGGATCAGATTGCGATTCTCATTTTTATTGTCATTAAATTTAATTGCTAGACAGCTTACGCTTTGGTTGCATTTCTATTGAATACAGTCATTAAAAATTTTTGGCGGGGAGGTTACACTTAGCGCAATGTCCATTAGCATTTCTATATAATATTGTCTTGTATATTTTGTGGGGAGGTTACACTTGGCGACACCCAGTCCAGGATCGTATTTCGTTGAGAGTCTTTTGAACAACAGTCAGATATCTGCTCTTATTTGCTTAGATATAATTAGGATTTGGCGCAACGCTTTTACTAATCTTGTGACTTTCTTTCTACAGGCCAACGGCAATTCGTTGCTCTGTTGTATTTGTGTGTTGTTTTTGCTTTTGTGCTTATTGTTTTGTGAATATTTGTGACTATTGTAAAAATGCCGCGAAAGACTGTGAATAGTGTATCGCGAAGTATTATGAATGAAATTACCGACTCAAACAACTTTACCGATAGGACTTGTGACGAGCAGTGTAATGATGATAATCGTGCGTTCACTAACAATCAGTGCATTCCAACCACTAATGATGACTTTTACCTTAATGATGAACAAACGAACTCAATTGTCTCGTCTGTTAATTTGACGACAATTGATGACGCGGAACGCTCTATTGTAATGAGCGCTGCCCAGCTTAACATACCCGATTTGGAAAATTCAAGTAACGTACAGACAAATTTGTCTAATGAAAATGAACAGGATACTCAAAGTACGACGGATCTATTTAATTCCGAAATGATGACCGACAGTGTACATTCGACTGACAAACCTTTTTGTGAATCTCAAAATAACCAAGTGGTTACAGAAAGCAAAACAATTCCAGATCCACCATTAAACAGCACGGAGAATAGAAATGCTAATTTTGTGTCGGATCCACTTAAGGCATTGTTGCTACAAATTCTTGAATCAAACAAACAGCAGAGTGAAGATTTCAAACAACAATTTAGTGAACAGGACAAAAAATTTAATAAAATTAGTGAACAGGTCAAACAAGGTAACGAAAAACTCAAACAACACTTAAATGAAAAATTAGACGACAATTCCAGACAGTTAAATGAAAAATTAGACGACAATTCCAGACAGTTAAATGAAAAATTAGACGACAATTCCAGACAGCTTAGTGAACAAATTAGAGCCGTTGCCGCGCAGTGCCATGACACTAAGGAACAATTGCGCGTGGAAATTGAGGCTTGTTCAAAAAAAAGTAGCGAAGAAATTAAGTCTGTTGCTCAGGAATTAAGGGAATTGCAAACAGCTGCAACAGAAACACTCAGAGACGAAATTAGCGGAGTCGCTGAACAATGCTCTGAAAAGGCTACACAATTACGCGACGAGTTTAAAGCAATGACAGCAGAACTTTCGCGCACAATGGATGAAAAGATCGACGCGAAATTCGACCAACAGAACACTCAGATTGACGAACGCTTTAATCAGCACATACAGAACAGTGATGCGCGTTTCCGCAAATTTATTCAAGATCAAAACAAAGTAAAACGACAAGTCATGGAAACAATCACGGCTCAGAGATAAGAAGACAAACGTAAAATGTTCGCGAAAGCGAAGACATACGTAGACAACAATATTGCCTCAGTGTCCGACGAAATTAATTCCATCAAACAGTCGAACACAGAATTACGTGACGAAATTTCCAATCTTAAATCAAAAACAGATACACACACAGTAGATATTCAAACAGTGACAGACAGATTCGAACAATTAGAACTAACACAGGATTGCGATGTCATCAAAGCTGATGTTAAAAAACTGAGCGAAACTACACGTAAGTTGCAAAAACAGATTAATGCATCCGATTCTAAAACCGATGATCAGGCAAAAATACTGACTGAAAAATATGATGAATTAGCCAGTCGTATTGATGCTATCGAAAGTGCTAATGACAATAAATCAGACGATACTTCACCGGTTTCATTTAATCAAACACCTGAATTTCAAAATTTACAGCACACAATTAATGAGATCGATTCATCTAATAACACGTTGCGTAGAAAATTGTCGAGTTTACAACAAGAAGTAACAGAGATGAAAAACATTTCAGTTAATAACATACCACAACAGACGCCACTTTATGAACATTTGTCAGACTCGCGCAACGCGTATAATTTGAGTAATCTACAGAGAGTACGGGACTTAGATTCCGAACAACCACAGTTCAATAGATACTCTTACGATCCTGAACCTGTTGCATCACACAGAGATGATAATTTCGATTACAAACATTTTCTGTCAGTGAGAAAGTTTAAAGTATTTAAAAACGATAGAACGCAGATTCACCCACTGGATTGGATTCAACAATTTAGCTTTGCTCTTCCACCGACTTGGCCTGTTACGCATAAACTTGAATTTATTTGCAGCTTTTTGGAAGGCGAACCGGCAACTCGTATGAGACCGATCGCGAGGCAATGCTACTCAGTAGAGGAATTTCAGAATGCTTTTCTGTCAGCGTACTGGTCGAAGACGACACAGCGCGGAATTAAAGACCAACTAATTAGTTTGCCAAACTATGAAAACTCAAATTTTCCCAGTGTAACGCAATTTTTTGAGCACATGGTACAACAAAACCAGTACCTAAGTGAACCGTACAGTGAATCCGCACTTATACAATTATGCATCTCTAAATTACCACGGTCATTACGAGTGTCACTTTTAACTGGTCAGCAAAAAGAAAACATTTCAGCATTCAGGGATCTGTTGCAGCTTTTAGAAGTACAACAATCCGATTATTCTTTTGTAAACAAAAATTTTTCTTATAATAACCAAGGTCAACAAAAGTACAGCAATTATGATCAGACACGTAATTTCAATAGGAAAGATAACAGACGCTTTAGGAACGACAACTACCAAAACTCTAATAACAGCCAAAATTCTAATTATCAATATCGTCAAAATTTTCAGCAACAGGAACCACACTTTAGTAACAATAGAGGTGTTTCACAACAACAACATCAAAACCAGCCGGTTAGCATACCTAACCAACAATGGAATGCACAAGGTCAACCAGGCTTTAATGTTTCGCCGCGTGCACGTATAGTCCCTGATACAAGAAATAGTAACGTACGGCAGCAAGGAAACAACTACGTACAGAGAAGACAGTATTTCAATTCCTATCGCAATACACCGTATAGGAATGACTATTACGACAGACGTAAAAATAATGAGAACAATTTTCAGCGTACATCTAACAACAGTCGAACATACCAACAGCAAAATTTTACACAAGAACCTATTCTCATGAATGAACCCGACAGTAGGTATCATCCAGAGCGTAACACGTCTGGAAGAAGTAATAGAACGGTTCAAATAGTAGAAATGCCACAGAATCCTCCTAATAATAATAACACGTCAGATAGAATCTGACTAGATACTGTACAGATCGCATCTTCCAATAACACAAGCACTACGTTTGACACGCAAAATGTTGTTCACGAAAATGTAATTACTTTTCACGATATCAGAGACACTCTCTTGCAGGAAAGACCATTTGTTCAGAAAACTATTTCACATCCTGTCATCGAAATTAAAATTGGTTCATCAAAATTCTCAGCAGTAATTGATTCCGGATCACCTATATCAGTAATAAATGAGGAGACTTTTAATGAGTGCAACAAAGAGAATACGTATCCTACATTACCATTAGGCAAAACAAAAGTGAAAGGAGCGGTATCGAGTAAAGGAGTAGACGTTAAATTACAGACGCATTTATCATTTTGTATTGGAGGTCATACTTTCCATTCAAATTTTTGGATTGTTCCTCAGACAACAGACGTAATTTTGGGTACGAATTTTCTGGTGCAACACGACGCAGTTATCGATTTTCAAAATTCTTATTTAATGTTAAAGGATGAAAATGTACAATTGGCTTTAGAATTTCAGCACTCTTTATCTGCGGAAGAACAAACAATTAACCGCACAGAGGTCATTTCCGCAACACGTAACATAGACTGTAATCCCACATTGTTCACGGATACGTACGTACACAACTATAATACTCCAGACGAAGTTGACTACGACGTAATGCAAATGATTTCCGATAAAGTTAGACAAAACAGTGCAACTACAGACGACGAACGAACGCACTTACACGAAATTCTTTTACAGCAAGCTCCAGTTTTCGACAACATTCCTGGTACTATGTCCGGATTTATGTATGAATTTCAAGTGAAACAGCACGACACATTTAAAGCAAAGCATTATCCCATTCCATATATTCACAGAGAACAAGTTAAAAAAGAATTGCAGGATATGCTTGACCAAGGAATTATAGAACCGGCAGTTAGTCCGTACATAAACCCGCTACATATTGTTAAGAAAAAAGATGGCTCACTTCGCCTCGTACTTGATTCACGTCACATCAATGACATAATTATTAATGAAACAGATCGACCAGAGACACTGGAAGAACTACTACAGAAATTTCACGGTACTGCTATTTATTCTACACTAGATTTGAAATCGGGATTTTGGCAAATTCAACTTCATCCAAATTGCAGAAAATATACAGCTTTTCTCTGTTTCGGCGACTGTTATCAATTTTGTAAATTACCATTCGGGTTAACTATTTCTTCTGCAGCTTTTATTCGCGGTTTGAACACAATACTTCCAACAGAACTTAAAGACAGAATCACGACGTACGTAGACGACATTCTTATCGCAGAAGCTAACTGGTCTGAACACAATATGATTCTTGAACGTCTGTTACAAACTTTTCATGCACAAGGACTTACAGTTAATCTTAGTAAATCGCACTTTGGCAAAACTTCTATAAAATTTCTTGGACACGTAATTTCAACGGAAGGCATTGCACCTGATCCGGAAAAACTTCAAGCTCTACGTGACATTACTGTTCCTACGACAAAAAAGCAACAACGCAGTTTTTTGGGCTTAATTAACTTTTTTCGTAAATTTATTCATCACTCTGCTTTAGACACACCTAGACTATGCCAATTAACAGGTAAAAACAGTATTTGGTCTTGGGATAAGCAAGCACACTCTGAATTTATGAACCTGAAACATGCTTTGTTGAATGCTCCACTTTTATCGCACCCAGATCTTACCAGAAATTTTTCCATTGCCACTGACAGTTCTAACACGGCTTTAGGCGTACACATTTTCCAGGAAATTGAAGAAGATGGTTCAATAGTAATTAAAAACATCGCATTTGCAAGCCGCATTTTGTCACCTGCTGAACGAAATTACTCCGTTACAGAATTGGAAACATTATGTGTTGTATGGGCTTTTACAAGATTTCGGCACTTTCTTTATGGCAGACATACCACCGTGTACACAGACCACAGAGCGATACAATTTTTACTTTCGGCCAAATTCGCTCACGACAGATTAAGCAGATGGAAACTTTATTTACAGGAATTTAATTTTACAATAGTTCACATTCCCGGTACGCAAAATGTTATAGCAGACGCACTATCGCGTTCTCTCGGCAACAATCAGCAAGACGTAGCAACCAACTTCTGCAAAACAAATTTCAGTGTCATGTACATTCAGCAAGTGGCATTTGAAAATTTTATTTCATCGTCATTACATGACATAGCACAAGAACAAAATAAAGACAATGTGTGGAAAGAAATTAAACACCTTTGGCAAGATAAGAATAATGTTACGATTAGAAACCATTACACTGTACGCAATGACATTCTGTTTCGCCGCTCTCATCCTGACAGCAACAATTGGTTATTATGCATTCCTGACGAACTTGTTAACAAACTAATCTGGTACACTCATTTAAGTTACGCACATTACGGAGCACGAAAATGTTTTCTTATACTGAGACAGAACTGTTATTTTACCAACACGGAGAAACGTATTCGACGAGTTTTAGCGTCATGTAAAATTTGCCAGAAAGCTAAATCAGACACCACTTCACATATTCCTCCTTTATATCCCATTGTACCTGTTAAATTAAGACATATGGCCGCAGTAGACATTTTTGGTCCGATTCCTAGAACTAATAGAGGTTTTTGCTACATCTTTGTCACTGTTGAACTCACTTCAAAATTTGTTACCTTCACTCCGTTACGCAAAGCTACTGCTAAAACTGTTTCGAAAGCATTTGTAAAACATTTTCTATTTCATGTAGGGCATGTGATGAGAGTAATTTCTGACAATGGATCACAATTTCGTAGTAGCATATGGACACGCATGTTACGAGCCAGAAACATTTCTCCGATCTATATATCCAAGTACCACGCTTCTTCGAACCCCTGTGAACGGTTAATGAAAGAAATTGGTAAGCTGTGCCGAATATACTGCCACAAAAGACATATTGATTGGGATACACAAATACTCTCATTCCAAGATGTAATTAATTCCATTCCAAATGAATCCACTATGATATCTCCGTCTGTTATACTGAAAAACGTTGAACCACCAAACAAAATTAAAGAATTTGTAAAATTTCCTACATCTCGTCGCTTACGACACCACGAAATAATTGACATTGCGCTGAACAACATCAAACGTGCCGCAGAGCGCCGGAGAAGACAGCAAAAACAGGTTTGTACACGCCGCGACTTTCACGTTGGACAGAAAATATTAGTACGTACACACTATTTATCCAACAAATTAAAAGGTAAGTGCAGTAAATTTGAACTTCTATACGCAGGTCCATATCGGATTCGCAGCATCCCTCACCCCAATGTTGTACACGTCGAAACTTTGAGAACCAGAAAATCGAAAGGCAATCACCATGTCTCAAACATTAAACCGTTTATTGAATGAAATCACTTTATGATGTAACATGCTATGATGCCATTTACTAATGCAATTATTTCACCTGACTAATTACTGATGATTATCGTATTTTTTCTTGGCAAGTGCCCGGCAAGGTAAGGTTAGCAGGTCGCTTTTCTTGTCGTTACACATCAGACCATGCACATTTTCCACTTTTTTATGTACGATTGTATTCCAGTTTTGTCTATATGCACTGTGAAATAGTTAAGATATAACACACACCAGTCGACTTTGACTTTTTTTTTTTTGCCTTATGACATCTCAACATCGTGACTTTTACATTTTTTGCTGCTGCATTGTGATATTCTCTGTACCTTTTGGCTTTGAACACTGTCAATGTCTTTGACATATTACGTTGTCTGTAATGTTATGCTGTATGGTTAATTGTGTCACCATAAACCAGTCATTATTTAGTGGGTATATGATTTAAATGCAAGACGTTAATCTCTGTTCATCAATTTCAGAAAGAAATGATGCGTGTAAGAAATAAATTAAACGGAAATGGGTATTTCAACTACGGAATAAACGATAGAAGATGCAATAACTTTATGAGGAAGAGTAAATGGATCAGGATTAACAAGCATTAACAAGAATATACTATACTCATCGTAGAATAGCAGTCTTAACTAATTTTTTCTTTCAGAATACAAGGTGATTGATGCAGGCTGTCAGACAGAACTACACATCTTAGTTTTAGTGATGAAATATGCTAGAGATAAGGAATAGTTGTGTAATGAGTAATGAAGTGATTTTTTGCAGATGATAATGAGTGATGATGAATAATGATGAAGACTGTGCTACTATGGATAATGAAGTTTTTCTTTACAGGTGATGATAATGATGGAGTTATGAATAATGAAGTGATGAATAATGAAGTTTTTTCTTTGCAGATGAGGATAATGTTGAAGTTATTTATTTATGCTACGTAGTTATTTAAGTATTTGTTGCAGTTTGTTTTGACAGCAGGTGTTATATTGCATAGTAGGATGTTGGAAAGTTTTGGAAAGGACAGCTATGGAACACATGTTTATACACATTTCACTACTTGTTAATTCGAAGTTCACTACTTTTCAGCATAGTGTGCGTTTCTTCTTTCAGGTCAATAATCCATTTTGTATTTTTTCCAGGAGAAGTTTTTCATGATACTTACTAAACCTGTTACTTATTATACCTGTTCTAGTACTTGCATTTTTATTTTTTAACCCATTTGTGTTTATCATTTATAAATGTGATCACATATACTGCCTTGTTTCATAACCTTGCTACAGCTGACTCATGACGAATGACGTTACACATTTTTTATTTACAGGAACAACCCAGAACCAATTTTTTTTCTTTTTCTCTTCTTGCTTTCCCTTATAATAACTCCACTGTTTATTGTAGTGAGACTACTTATAATGTGTATGATTATTAATGCTATGACTGTAATTAGCTGATTTTTAATAATGACTTCGTAATGATCTGAATGTCACTCAATGAATTGTTATTACTTCTTAATGATCTGAATAATACTGAATGAGGAACAATGTTTTATACTATTCGATACTTGATGGCCACTGAGTGCCAATAATTAATGTCACTCAATGAATTATGTTATTAATTATGCCATTAATTAGCTCTTGTTTTCAATGTTGATACTTTGTAACTGGAAAAGAATATGATTCTTACTATATTGAAATGACAAATGATTAACTATGCTTTATAATTGGGAAAGAATGTGATTGTTTAATAATGCTTTGTAATTAGGAGAAGGCTAATGATTATTACTATTGAAATAACAAATAATTAATTAACGATGCCATACTTTGTAACTGGAAAAGAATGCGATTGCTTCATAATGCTTTGTAATTAGGAGAAGGCTAATGATTATTACTATTGGAATGACCAATGATTAATTAACTATGCCATACTTTGTAACTGGAAAAGAATGCGATTATTTAATAATGCTTTGTAACTAGGAAAAGAAGGTTACTGATTCTATGTACAACAATTAATGAACATTTTTCTGTAATACTACATACTTGGTACAGAAATGTTCAATCACTGGGCTATGAATGCCGCACACTACTAATGAAGACTGTAATTGTCAATATTATGTGACTTAATGTCCTTCACCTCATGAACTAACTACCCTGAATTACTGCAATGTCCATTTGTCCTGTCTATCCTAGTGATCATGGAGCACTATCTTTGGTTTTGCACTAATTCTACGTTGGTGTGCCTTGTAAGAGCACCGTGGGCGATGAAGACGTTATTATGGTCCCACTGTTTGGTGTACCTAATGTACTGCCAAAATGAGAACATGAAATGTTACTACGAGAGTTCAGTGTCTTGGCTACACTGGTAAATTCTGATGGGAAAGAAACTTCAAATTGTGTCACTTGGTGTTGTACTTCTGTGGAAAGATATGGACTTTCAGAACAGCTGTGTGCAATCTAAAGTGCTACAACCATGATGCAATCCTTCCCTTTCCTATCCTAATTCTTGTCACATAGTGAAAATCATTTTTTTGCTAACATTATTTATGTTCATGGGTTATACATTTTTTTTTTGATTCGCTGAACTCCAGTGCGAGTACACTTATGTCACTTGTCGATATGATTTTTGCCATTATGTTTATTTATTGCAAAAATGCCTAAGACATTTTTTCGATTTGTTCTCAAGTACAGTATGTGCACTCTTGTCTTTTATATTGTATATACATTTTTTTAATTTATTATTTTATTTTAATGATATGTTCTGAACTACAGTGCATGTGCACTTATGTTGTGTGTTAATATGTTTTCTACTGAACTTCAGTGCCTGTGCACTTTTCTCATTTTTCAATATGATTTGTACTCATTCTGTATATTCAATACTTCAGTACGTATGCACTTATGTCATTTGTTACTAATTGTATATACATTTCGTAAATTGCTAATATGTTATCACCTCCAGTGCGAGTACACTCATGTCACTTATCAACACGATTTTCTGCCATTCTGTTTATTTGTTCTGAAAATGCTAAAGAATTTTTTCAGTGCGTGTGCACTTTGCTATCTGTCAAATAATTTGTATATACAGTTTTCTGATTTACTACTATGTTTTGTACTCACATCCTGTCTTTGTCTGAAATGTTTTGTACTCGGTGCATGTGCACAACATTTAATTTATGTACTAAATTTGAATATTCTGTAAATTGTAAAAATTTCTTGCGATGGCAAGTCCAAATGACTCACCATCGCTGCCAAATTTTTGCCCCCCCAGTGGAGGGTTATGAAACACGTATGTAACATAGCAGCGATGGTGAGGCACGTTAAAATCTTTGACCAGAGAGCCTATTTTCGCGGTTAGTCTGCGCTTGACCGCGCGAGTGTTGCAAGCAGTTGGGCAGTACTCGTCGAGTTGAGCGGTTTTTGTCATGTAGAGCAGTTCTGTAGTAGTCGTCATGCAGAGCGGTCGGTCAGTAGTAGCAGCCCAGTGCGGTTGTGTGATGTAGTCTGTCGGCAATACTGGTCAAGAGGCTGAATGAGGTATATTGTTAATTAAGGTAATCATCAGATAATGTAAAGTTTATTTATTGTAATTAATTTCCAACAAGTGCCCCAATAATAATTTTGATTTCAAAAGCAATTTTACAAAAAAAATTTATTTAATTGAATTAACGATTTCATTCCACTTCCCTTAAAGACAAGTTTCAGTTAAATTACAAAAAAAAGAAATATTATTATTTGCAATGCAGTTCCTCCAAGCTGTGCGCAAGATTAAGAGCAGAAATTTGACTAGCAGTTACAATGAGGTAAGAATTTAATTCTGATTTGCACAGGGCCAAAGACCGATATTTCGGTTTAATTGAATTATCATTATCACTGAGATTTCATTAGCACTGAATTGTTTTTCATTATTTTTGTGGGAGCTTACACCTGAGTCAGATTGCGAATTTTTGTTTAATTGTCATTGTCAGTACATTTCATTACGGGAGGTTACACTTGGCTTCCATTTTTATTAAATATTGTCTTTTCCTTTAAAATTTTTCTGGGGAGGTTACAAGGTTTATTGTAATGCACACAACAAACAGAAGAAATTTGATTGTAGCTGAACTCCAAGATGTTACTAGAAGAATTCCGTCCCCAATACTTGTGCACTTGCTTCTGACTCGAAGACAAAGTTCTATCGTCATTGTGACACCTGATTCTGTCGTTCCGGGCAAACTGCAGAACTACTACGAGAACATATTAACTCACGCGAAATGGGACTCAAATAAACAATGAAGTTTCCGTCGTGAAATCGACACATTTCTACTCTCGACAACTGTAATTAGTCAACTCTGGGATGACCATCTGTACATCTATAACCTTGATACATGTGACGGAAGAAATATTTGTACATTGAAATTCTAACAATGACTAAGCTTACAGCTAGCAGTAATGGGAGACGTTTCTGTGCTAATTACCATAGTGAATCACAAAAAAATCTATAGAAATGATTTTTGTATTTGACACTGTAAGAACTAAACAAAACTTACGCTACTATGCTTATGTTCTGCTGTCGCCAACCATCCAACTATCTGTGGCTTGTTCAGAATAGGAAACTTCCAGCAACGTTCCTTCAAGATTGTCGTATCTAATACTATTGATGAGGCTATGTCCGGGTTCAGTTGCAGATGCGTTTTGTGGATCTTCCGCGTTTTCAATTGGTCATTGATGTTGGTTGTCATTTTCTGGCGCCCCTCGTCCTGGGTTCGATCCCTGACCTCCATTTCCGTTTCCTGCACTGTTCATTCGCGCACATCTTCCATTGTCATTGAAACTGGATCCATGGTTTCGCCATCCGTTGTTTTGTGATCCATAGCCTTAATTCCTCCTTCCATTCCTGCCTCTGCTGCGTAATACATAACCAGTGCGGTTCCCATTCCAGCCTCTTCGTTGTTCCACTTCATTACTCGCGAAATTTCTCGACCGTGAAGGGTTTCCGTAAGGCGTTCCATTTCCTACATTTGCGTTCCTATTATTATAATTGTTATGTTGTGGACGCGACATAGTGCCTGCGACGTCTCTTCAGAGTTTCCTTTGTGTTCTCTTATATTCTCTGCTCGGAATGCGTGCTCTAATTCGTAAAGAGTGTTACGGAAAGTACTGAGCTCGACGTTACACCTGCCAGCAAATACTTGTTGATATGCTGGCGGAAGTTTGGTGTAACAGTGACGTATGATTTCACCGGTAGAGCATGGTACGTCAAGATACTGGTTCCTGTCAACCATTGCATCAAGGAACATCACTGGGCTTTTCTAGCTTATACTGTCGAAATCTTTCCCAGCAATCATCTCGTACTTTATGCACTCTTGCGTCTCAGACCAGTGGATATTTAGGAAGCTCTCCTTGAACTCCTGGTAACGTCCCACACGTCGCTGATATTCCGCGCATTTTTCCGCAACTGACCCTTGCAGGTATCCGCAAATAAGGTCCACTTTGTATTTTGAAGGCTAATTTGGAGGTAAAGAGAGGTCAAATTGCGATATCCAAGTGCGTGTATGAGTAAAATTACACTCAACTCGGAAAATTTCGAATTTTCGGTCTTGTAAGAAGTGTTGAGTAGACACCCGTGGTCTAGGACGCCAGCACGGTAGCTCAGCGTGTTTGGTCAGAGGGTTAGCTATCCCATGTTATAAAAAATTGAACGAGTGGGTAAACGAAGAAACGGAATGGGTGTCATCAGACGTCCGCCGCGAACAAATACAACGAACAGTATAGACCAAAATGAGGTAAAAAGAAGTGGTAGCGTCTTTGAATCATGGTCAAAATGTCTTCGGTTCTGCGTTCGAATCCCGCCGCTGCTTAAATTTTGATTAATAATCAGCATTGGCAGCCGAAGACTTCCGGCATAAGAAGTCACGCTCTTTCCGCCAACGGCCTTGTCAAAGAGGGCGGAGGAGCAGACAGAGGTTGAGGACACTCTCTTGCTCTAGGGGTGGGAAACTGCCCCTAAAGGCAGAAGAATCAGCAATGATCAACGGCATGAGGATGCAGAAGGCAATGGAAACCACTGCATTAAAGACACGTATTGTGTATCCACAGGACATGTGGCCTGTAATTGAAGAAGTGTCATGACGATCTCTCCTTTAGCAAAAGATTCCGGGATAATCCCCCATTCGGATCTCGGGGGGGGGGGGGGGGAACTGCCAAGGGGGAGGTTACCACGAGAAAAAGATTGAATAATCAAAGATAGGATAGCGTTCTACTACTCGGGGTGTGGAATGTCAGAAGCTTGAACGTGGCAAGGAAATTAGAAAATCTTAAAAAGGAAATGCAAAGTCTCAATCTAGATATACACTCCTGGAAATGGAAAAAAGAACACATTGACACCGGTGTGTCAGACCCACCATAGTTGCTCCGGACACTGCGAGAGGGCTGTACAAGCAATGATCACACGCACGGTACAGCGGACACACCAGGAACCGCGGTGTTGGCCGTCGAATGGCGCTAGCTGCGCAGCATTTGTGCACCGCCGTCGTCAATGTCAGCCAGTTTGCCGTGGCATACGGAGCTCCATCGCAGTCTTTAACACTGGTAGCATGCCGCGACAGCGTGGACGTGAACCGTATGTGCAGTTGACGGACTTTGAGCGAGGGCGTATAGTGGGCATGCGGGAGGCCGGGTGGACGTACCGCCGAATTGCTCAACACGTGGGGCGTGAGATCTCCACAGTACATCGATGTTGTCGCCAGTGGTCGGCGGAAGGTGCACGTGCCCGTCGACCTGGGACCGGACCGCAGCGACGCACGGATGCACGCCAAGACCGTAGGATCCTACGCAGTGCCGTAGGGGACCGCACCGCCGCTTCCCAGCAAATTAAGGACACTGTTGCTCCTGGGGTATCGGCGAGGACCATTCGCAACCGTCTCCATGAAGCTGGACTACGGTCCTGCACACCGTTAGGCCGTCTTCCGCTCACGCCCCAACATCGTGCAGCCCGCCTCCAGTGGTGTCGCGACAGGCGTGAATGGAGGGACGAATGGAGACGTGTCGTCTTCAGCGATGAGAGTCGCTTCTGCCTTGGTGCCAATGATGGTCGTATGCGTGTTTGGCGCCGTGCAGGTGAGCGCCACAATCAGGACTGCATACGACCGAGGCACACAGGGCCAACACCCGGCATCATGGTGTGGGGAGCGATCTCCTACACTGGCCGTATACCACTGGTGTTCGTCGAGGGGACACTGAATAGTGCACGGTACATCCAAACCGTCATCGAACCCATCGTTCTACCATTCCTAGACCGGCAAGGGAACTTGCTGTTCCAACAGGACAATGCACGTCCGCATGTATCCCGTGCCACCCAACGTGCTCTAGAAGGTGTAAGTCAACTACCCTGGCCAGCAAGATCTCCGGATCTGTCCCCCATTGAGCATGTTTGGGACTGGATGAAGCGTCGTCTCACGCGGTCTGCACGTCCAGCACGAACGCTGGTCCAACTGAGGCGCCAGGTGGAAATGGCATGGCAAGCCGTTCCACAGGACTACATCCAGCATCTCTACGATCGTCTCCATGGGAGAATAGCAGCCTGCATTGCTGCGAAAGGTGGATATACACTGTACTAGTGCCGACTCTGTTGCCAGTGTCTATGTGCCTGTGGTTCTGTCAGTGTGATCATGTGATGTATCTGACCCCAGGAATGTGTCAATAAAGTTTCCCCTTCCTGGGACAATGAATTCACGGTGTTCTTATTTCAATTTCCAGGAGTGTAGTAGGCGTTAGTGTAGTCAAGTGGAAAGAAGGCAAGGATTTCTGGTTAGATGGTTATAGGATAATATCAACAGCAGCGAAAGTGGTATAACGGGAGTAGGATCCGTTATGAATAGGAAGGTAGGTCAGAGAGTGTGTTACAGCGAACTGTTCAGTGATAGGGTTGTTCTTATCAGAGTCGACAACATACCAACACCGACAACGATAGTTCAGTTACACATGCCGACGTCGCAAGCTGAAGTTGAAGAGATAGAGAAAGTGTATGACGATATTGAAAGAGTAATACAGTAATGTAAAGTGGGATGAAAGTGTAATAGTAATGGGGGACTGGAATGCAGTTGCGTGGGAAGGAGCAGAAGAAAAGGTTAAAAAGGAATTCTGTAACAAGTTGCAGCTAGTAATAGTGAATACTCTGTTCAAGAATCACAAGAGGAGAAGATATGCTTGGAAAAGCCTGGCTGATACGGAAGATTTCAGTTAGATTACATCATGGTCAGACAGAGATTCCGAAATCAGATACTAGATTATAAGGTGTATCCAGGAGCAGATATAGATTCAGATCACAATATAGTAGTGATGAAGAGTAGGCTGAAGTTTAAGACATTAGTCAGGAAGAATCAGTATGCAAAGAAGTGGGATACGGAAGTACTAAGGAATGAAGCGATACGGCTGAAGCTGTCTAAAGCTATAGATACAGCAATAGCCACAGCTCAGTAGGCAATACAGTTGAAGGGGAATAGATATCTCTAAAAAGGGCCACCACCGTAGTTGGGAGGGAAAAGATAGGTACGAAGATGGTAACTGCGAAGAAACTATGGTTAACAGAAGAAGGAGGAAGTGAAAATATGTATTGGGAAACTCAGGAATACAGATATACAAATTGCTGAGGAATGAAATAAATAGGGAGTGCAGGGAAGATAAGACGAAATGGCTACAGGAAAAATGTGAAGACATCGAAAAAAAAAATGATTGTCGGAAGGACAGACTCAGGATACAGGAAAGTCAAAACAACCTTCAGTGACATCAAAAGTAAGGGTGCAACGGGATTTCTACTGTTAAACACAGAGGAGAGAGCGGACAAGTGGAAAGAATACATTGAAAGCCTCTGTGAGAGGGAAGATACCTCTGATGTGATAGAAGAAGAAACAGGAGTCGATTTAGAAGAGACAGGGGATCCAGTATTACAATCAGAATTTAAAAGAGCTTTGGAGGACTTAAGATCAGATAAGGCAGAAGGAATAGATAATATTTAATCAGAATTTCGAAAATCATTGGGGGAAGTGACAACAAAACGACTATTCACGTTGGTGTGTTAAACGTATGAGTCTGGCGACATACGATCTGACTTTCGGAACAGCATCATCCACACAATTACGAGGACAGCAAGAGCTGACAAGTGCGAGAATAATCGCATAATTAGCTTAACAGGTGATTTTCTGCATTCTTGAGCTTCCCGGAACATTTTTATACTTCCTCCTTTCATCGATCAACTTCAGTATTCTCCTGTTACACATGTTTGCTTTCCAGTTACCTTCTTTCTACCTATGTTTTCTTTCCAACTTCGTTTATGGATCTTTTCAGAGATGTCCATTCCTCTTCAGCTGTACTGCCTACTGAGGCATTCCTTATTGCTGTATCTATGGCCTTAGTACTTCTGTATTCCACTTCATTGCGTACTGATTCTTCCTGACTAATGTCTTAAACTTCAGCCTACTCTTCATCCCTACTAGACTGTGATCTAAGTCTATATCTGCTCCTGGGTACGCCTTACAATCCATATCTGATTTCGGAATCTCTGTCTGACCATGGTGTAATCTAACTAAAATCTTCCCCTATCACCCTGCCTTTTCCGAGTATACCTTCTCCCCTTGTGATTCTTGAACAGAGTATTCGATATTACTAGCTGAAACATGTTACAATCGTCCCAATCCCTTATTCTCCAGTAACCTTTTCTTCTACTCCTTCCCCTACAACTGCATTCCAGTATCCCATGACAATTAGATTTTCGTCTCAGTTTGCGCACTTTATCACCCTTTCAAAATCCTCATATATTTTCTCTATCTCTTCATCTTTAGCTTGTGATTACAGCATATACATGTGAACTATCGTTGTCAGTGTGGGTTTTCAGTCGATTCTGTTAAGAACAACCCTATCACTGAACTGTTCACTGTAACACACTCTGTGCCCTATCTTCCTATTCATAACGGATCCTACACCTGTTATACCATTTTCTGCTGCTGTTGATATTACTCTATAGTCATCTGACCAGAAATCCTTGTAATCTTTCCATTTCACTTCACTGATCCCTACTGTATCTAGATTGAGCCTTTGCGTTTCCCTTTTCAGATTTTTTAGTTTCCCTACCATGTTCAAGCTTCTGACATTCTACGTCCCTATTTTTAGAGTATTAGCCTTTCTCTGATTATTCAATCTTTTTCTCTTGGTCACGTCCCCCTTGGAAGTTCCCTCCCGGAGATCCAGACCATGTATCTGGAAAACCTCTGGAGATAACACGCCCGTTTAGGTTGCATTAGGCAAGTTTTTCACGCGAGCCTGGCAACTAATTCTGTGGTCAGTCAGAAAGAGAAGGGAAATATACTGACCTTAGTTTCCACTCTGCACGGCCACATTCTGGTCCAGCCCGCTAAAAGAAAAGTTTCCATTCTCCTATTTCTTTGCGGGATCAAGACTTTGATTTTAAATAAAAGTATAAAGTCCCAATCAAAATTGTATTGCGAAAAGTTTCTCACATACAACACTTTTCAATTGAATGCAAGTCTTTATATTCTGACAGCACATTTAGCAATTCAGAGGCGACCTCTATGGTACGTTCCTACCAGATTGTCTTTCGCTATGACTAAAATTACTCAATGAAAGTTTGCAAAAAATGTTCAAAATTAATAGTCACCACAAAAGTGGAAATAAAATCACCACTTACCACGCAGAATTGTAATTCACACGGACGGCACACGAACAGTTAGTTTGGCAATTCTAAACGATCCAGGACGGTGTACAGTCCTCGAGTGTTCACTATCCTTTTTTCCCGCAAAATACGCGCTTTGTCACAGTTCGGCTCTGACGTCATCCGAGGCAGAGCGTGATCTGACGTTTAACACGTGGATCCTACAGTAGCAGAGTGTGAAGTGTACCTTACTACTGATTCTCGGGCAGTGTTTATATAGGTGCTGGAGCGGACGCCCGAGGTGACTTCTGTTGTCTACGGCTATGTGCATACTGCAGCAGCCTCCGAACGACCGCTTTCTCGGGCACATGAAGTTTAATAATATAGCTAGAAATTACTTCAGAAACCTCTTAATTTTTATTTTTATTCAGTTAAGTTGTTTGAAATCGCCGAAAACGTTTCAGCTTGCTAGAACGAAAACTTAGCCTTCTAGAATTTTTATGGTGGACCTAACGGTAGATCGTTACATATGAACCATATCTTTACTAGAACTTATGTCAGCAGTTATTAATGCTGCAACTCTCAAATTTAGTATAGCCCAATCACTTGGTATGTTTTATCATCCACTTTAACCAGAATTCTTTATCATTAAACTCACAGGTACTTAATCTTGGGTACATTTTAGTTACAAAATTGGATTTTTACTTAATTACTCATAAACTATAAGAGGTAGCTTAACGTGGTCTTTCAGTTATTATTTTTGGGGTGATGAACCATAGAACAAATTTTTATGTTTCTAAGTTCATTATTTAGCGCCTTTGATTTTTCCTAAAAATCTGGATTCCGGTGTTAATTTTTGTATGGTTTTGGAAACCTGCACCACTTATTTATGAGCTGTAACTGCCCCTTCTGACCGAAGTCTGGCTTTCTAGCTTTATTATTTAGCGCCACTTATTTTTCTCTTAAAGCGTCATTTTTATGTAAACTATTATGTCTAGAACATAATGACTTGGTATTTGGAACATTGTAACACTAAACTATATTTTGACAAAGTTTTAAACATAAATTTTGATTTTTAATTTCATACTTAATTGTGGTGCAGTACTTGTGCGCTACGCGCAGATACGTTAAGGTGACGCGCTGCTGCTAGCAGTGAACTGGGGTAAGTCCCGGCACACTCTCTCGCCTCTCTATCTCACACATGATACAGCGCTTGCTTTGCTTCAAGGTCTTTCACTTGGTAAGCAAAAGGAGGTGTTACCGTATCTTGCATCAAAACAGTGGTTTCCACACAATTGCGCTCTTCCAAAGCAGGAATCACGTGTTGTCTAAGGAGGTTTTATAACGTGCAGACGTCACGCTATAACTGACAGGTTCTCTGGGTGTATCCTTTTCAATGAAGAACGGTCCGAGGGTAAAGGTGCTTTTGAATCCACTGCACACAGTCAAATACGGCGTGCGCAATGGCTCTTTGTGCACAACACACAGTTTAACAGTACCCCAAATTCGGCAGTACTGTATATTCACTGCACAATACAGGATAAAATGTGACTCGTCACACCATCTGTTGGATGGCGATCGGTGTAGCTTTAGGAAAGATAAAGGTGTTCTGACATTGCTGTTGATAATGGACTGAATGAAAATCAAGACACATTTATTGGATTTGTCAACCTGGAAAAAGCTTTCGACAATGGTTCAAATGGTTCAAGTGGCTCTGAGCACTATGGGACTTAACTTCTGAGGTCATCAGTCCCCTAGAACTTAGAACTGTTTAAACCTAACTAACCTAAGGACATCAAACACATCCATGCCCGAGGCAGGATTCGAACCTGCGACAGAAGCAGTCTTGAAAATAAAATAAAATTTCAAGAGTTGTATTAAAATTCATGGTGAAATGGCATCAGTGATAAGATGCGCTGATGACCGCAGTGAAAGTGATGGAGAATTACAGGATGGCGTGGTGTGTTGAGTACAGAATATGGACTGAGACTAAATCGAAGAAAGACAATAGTAATGTTCAGAAAGGGGAACAGCGAGAAAATTCTACTTCTACATGGATACTCTGTAAATCACATTTAAGTCCCAGGTAGATGGTTCATCGAACCACCTTCAAAATAATTCTCCATTATTCCTATCTCTAAGAGCGCGCATAAAAAAAGGACACCTACATCTTTCCGTGCAGGCTCTAATTTCCCTTTTTTTTTTTTTTTATGGTGATCGTTTCTCCCTATGTAGGTCGGCGTCAACGAAATATTTTTCACATTTGGAGGAGAAAGTTGGTGACTGAAATTTCTTGAGAAGATTCCGTCGCAACGAAAAACGCCCTTGTTTTAATGACGTCCACCCCAAATCCTGTATCATTTCAGTGACACTCTCTCCCCTGTTTCGCGATAGTACAAAACTTGCTGCCCTCCTTTGAGCTATCTCGGTGTGTTCCATCAATGCTATATGGCAAGTATCCCAAACCGAGCAGCAGTATTCTAAAAGAGGACGGAAAAGTGTAGTGTAGGCAGTCTCCTTAGTAGGTCTGTTATATTTTCTAAGTGTCCTGCCAATAAAACACAGTCTTTGATTAGCCTTCCCCACAACATTTTCTGTGTATTCCTTCCAGTTTAAGTTGTTCGTAATTGTTATTCCTAGGTATTTAGTTGAATTTACGGCCTTTAGATTTGACTGATTTATTATGTAACCGAAGTTTAACGGATTCCTTTTAGCACTCATGTGGATAACCTCACAATTTTCGTTATTTAGGGTCAACTGCCAATTTTCGCACCATTCAGATATCTTTTCTAAATCGTTTTGCAATTTGTTTTGATATTCTGATGACCTCATTAGTTGATAAACGAGTGTCCTCTGCAAACAACCTAAGACGGCTGCTCAAATTGTCTCGGAAATCGTTTATACACTTAGGAACAGCAAAGGGCCTATGACACTACCTTGGGGAGCGCCAGAAATCATTTCTGTTCTACTCGATGACTTTCCGTCGGTTGCTACGAACTGTGACCTCTCTGACAAGACATCACAAATTCAATCACATAACTGAGACGATATTCCACAAGCAAGGAATTTCACTACAAGCTGCTTGTGTGGTAAAGCGTCAAAAGCCTTCCGGAAATACAGAACTACGGAATAAATCTGAAATCCTTTGCCAATAGCACTCAACACTTCAAGCGAATAAAGAGTTGGTTGTGTTTCACAAGGACCATGTTTTCTAAATCCATGTTAACTATGTGTCAATAGACCGTTTTCTTCGAGGTAATTCACAACGTTCTAACACAATATATGTTCCAAAATCCTGCTCCACATCGACGTTAACGATATGGGCCTATAATTAAGTGGATTACTCCTACTACCTTTCTTGAATATTAGTGTGACCTGGGCATCTTTCCAGTCCTTGGTTACGGATCTTTCGTCGAGCGAACGGTTGTATATGATTGTTAAGTATGGAGCTAATGCATCAGCATTCTCCGAACGGAACCTAATTGATATACAATCTGAACCAGAAGACTTGCTTTTATTAAATGATTAAAGTTGCTTCACTACTCTGCGGATTTTACTTCTACGTTTCTCATGTTGTCAGCTGTTCTTGGTTTTAATTCTGGAATCTTTACTTCGTCTCCTTTTGTGAAGGCATTTCGGAAGATTGTGTATAGTAACTCTGCTTTGGTAGCACTGTCTTCGATAGTAGGTCAAGAGTCCTCTAGAACTTAGAACTACTTAAACCTAACTAACCTAAGGACATCACACACATCTATACCTGAAGCAGGATTCGAACGTGCGACCGTAGCGGTTACGCGGTTCCAGACTGAAGCACCTAGAACCGCACGGCCACACGGGCCGCCGATAGTAGTTCCATTGCTGTCGCGCGGAGAAGGCATTGATAGTTTCTTGCCGGTGACATACTTCACATACGAGCAGAATCTCTTCGGACTTTCTGCGAGGTTTCGAGACAAATTTTCGTTGTGGAAACTATTATAAGCATCTCGCATTGAAGTCCGCGTTAAATTTCGAGCTTCTGTGAATAATCGCCAATCTTGCGCATTTAGCGTTTGTTTAAATTTGGCATGTTTGTTTCGTTGTTTCTGCTACAATGTTCTGACCCGTTTTGTGTACCAAGGAGGATCAGCTCCGTCGTTTGTAAATTTATTTGGTATAAACCTTTCAATATCTGCCGATCCTATTTCTTTGAATTCAAGCCACATCTGGTCTACACTCATACTTTTAATTTGGAAGGAGTGGAGATTGTCTCTCAGGAAGGCGTCAAGTGAATTTTTATCTTCCTTTTTTGAATAGGTATACTTTTCGATTATTTTTGGAGGATTTGGGGGTTACAATATTCAGCCTCGCTGCGACAGCCCTGTGTTTACTGATTCCTGTATCCGTTTTGATGCTCGTTATTAACTCAGGATTATTTGTTGCTAAAATGTCAAGTGCGTTTTCACAACCGTTTACTATCGCGTGGGCTCTTGAAGTAACTGCTCGAAATAATTTTCAGAGAATGTGTTTAGCACAATTTCGGATGATTAACATCGTAATTGGTGATTACGATGGAAATAGTTAAGGAAATTTTGTACCTAGCCAGCAAAATAACTCATGAAGGACGAAGAAAGGAAGACATAAGGAAAAAAACTAGCACTTGCCAAAGGGGCATTCCTGGCTAAGACATCTACCAGTACCAAAAATAGCGTTACTTTGATAAATAAATTGGGGGGAAAGTTTGGAGCTCATAATTGTATCGTAGTGAGACATGGACGGTAGGAAAACCAGAAATGAAGAGGATCGAAGCATTTCAGACGTGGTGTTACAGAAAAATTTTGAATATTAGGCGGACTGATAAGGTAAGGAGTGAGGAGGTTCTCTGGAGAATCGTTGAGGAAAGGAACCTTTTGAAAACATCGGCAAGAAGAAGGGACGCGATGGTAGAACGTCTGTTAAGACATCGGGGAATAACTAGTAACCATGGTACTAGAGGGAGTTGTGTGAGGCCACAGAGTTTTCGAATTTCAGTACTAACCGTTTAGTGACTTTGGGCCTTTCCTCAGGTCTTTCGCCGGCCGTGGTGGCCGAGCGGTTCTAGGCGCTATAGTCTGGAACCGCGCGACCGCTACCGTCACAGGTTGGAATCCTGCCTCGGGCATGGATGTTTGTGATGTCCTTAGGTTAGTTAGGTTTAATTAGTTCTAAGTCTAGGGGACTGACGACCACAGCAGTTAGGTCCCATAGTGCTCAGAGCCATTTATTCACTCACGTTATGGCTTGTCAAATGATAGCGCGGTTGACACATCTCCATACAAACAACATAAAGCGCAAGATTTTCACCTGGTGGCTACAACTGGAACTAGCTTCTTTCCTGCTTCAATCGGTTTCGTATTAACGCATTAGCATATATGCCAGGTTTCTCTGCCACACCATAATTACAGCACACGCTGGATACCAGTGAGTGGCTGCACTTAAATTATGACCACCCGGTGTAACTTCCCCACCGCTTCGGATGCTCGCAACGGTTGCGCAGCTTTCACTGCGATGGACAGTTCTCGGAATGCTTTGACTGTAGTAAGTGCTGACCGGATCTTCGTTCCAATTCCCGTCGGGACTTTTCTGGCGAAACGGACACTGTCCCACATCATCACGCCCCTAATTGTCTTGATACACGCTTAGCGATTGTTACAAATGAGCCCAGCGATTTCCGTAGATGGCGATGCGTATTCAACGCCCTGCGCCCAGAGGTGTGACCACTTCATCGTGCACTGTCCTCGCCACTCCCACGCCAGCGTTTGCCGCGAGATAGCGCTTATCGTCGCTATTTTTGTAGTGCGATGCGGTGTTGCAGCAGACTCACCTGACAGCGGGTATCTGCGGGAGAGTACATTGTGTCACACCAACATGGCGCACCGCTCATGCTGCTAAAATTAGTGACACTCAGCCAGCCCTCCCCGTAAACACGGAAGGTGCCATTTGATGGCTGCTGGCTTTCTGTTGCATCACCGTATTTCGTTTTTTGGTCGCCTGTGCGTGCAGAAACTATTGTGAAATTCTGTCCCTCCGAAAGCTACCTGGGTACGATTCTCCATCGGTTACGGAAGGAGTGGAATCTAAAAGTGCACCTGCAACACCCAGTAACGTAGACTAAAGGAAACAAAAGCCCAGTAAGCGTTCTAAACAAATCGTAAATATGTTGTAGGAATTAGGATGTGTAATGGAATGTAGCAGAAACTAATCAGGCGATACTGAGGTAATTAAATTAGACACTCCATGCATATTACAAATAAGGATGAATGTATGCGCGTAAGTTTGTGTGTTCCACATCTCATCCTAAATCACTTGCCCGATTTCAAACTTAGTACACGTGTCCGTTACTATTAGGCTACAATAGCTGTTGTGGGGAGAATCACTACCAATGTCAGTTTAAGGAATCCCTGACATCTGGCAGCGCAAGTAACTGAAGCTAATAATATTTGCCGTCTATAAACCTACAGTTGGATGGCAGTTATAGAAGTCGAGGGGTATAAAAGGGAAGCAGTTGTTGGGAAGGGAGTGAGACAGGGTTGTAGCCTATCCCCGATGTTATTCAATCTGTATATTGAGCAAGCAGTAAAGGAAACAAAAGAAAAATTCTGAGTAGGTATTAAAATCCATGGAGAAGAAATAAAAACTTTGAGGTTCGCCGATGGCATTGTAATTCTGTCAGAGGCAGCAAAGGACTTGGAAGAGCAGTTGAACGGAATGGACAGTGTTTTGAAAGGAGGATATAAGATGAACATCAACAAAAGCAAAACGAGGATAATGGAATGTAGTCGAATTAAGTCGGGTGATGCTGAGGGTATTAGATTAGGAAATGAGACACTTAAAACAGTAAATAAGTTTTGCTATTTGGGGAGCAAAATAACTGATGATGCAATGGCAAGGAAAGCGTTTCTGAAGAAGAGAAATTTATTAACATCGAGTTTAGATTTAAGTGTAAGGAAGTCGTTTCTGAAAGTATTTGTATGGAGTGTAGCCATGTATGGAAGTGAAACATGGACGATAAATATTTTGGACAAGAAGAGAATAGAAGCTTTCGAAATGTGGTGCTACAGAAGAATGCTGAAGATTAGATTGGTAGATCACATAACTAATGAGGAGGTATTGAATAAAATTGGGGAGGAGTTCGTGGCACAACTTGACAAGGAGAAGGGACCGGTTGGTAGGACATGTTCTGAGGCATCAAGGGATCACAAATTTAGCATTGGAGGGCAGCGTGGAGGGTAGAAACCGTAGAGGGAGACCATGAGATGAATACACTAAGCAGATTCAGAAGGATGTAGATTGCAGCAAGTACTGGGAGTTGAAGCTTGCAAGGATACGGTAGCATGGAGAGCTGCATCAAACCAGTCACAGTACCGAAGACCACATGAATAACAACATAAACCTAAAACCAGACTATGCAATATAGGCGTTCACACACAAAAAAAGCGATGCCTAGCGTACACACAGATTACACAGACACTTTGAAATGTCCCTACGTAATGTAATATGATTCTAATATTCCTGCTGCGAGTGCCAGCGTTGATACGCTACCGCCATTGAGACGACAAAACTCTTTGCTGTGAAAAAAAGCATCTACCTCTTTTTTGCAGTTGTTGGAGATAAGGAAAGCAGATTGGACATGGTGTTTTTTTGAGGTCAGATAAATTTCCATATAGAAGTAATTTTGAAGTGCAAAGGAAATACAACTTGTAATCGCATTTATCAAGAATTTAAAAAAATAATTTGTGAAATAGTAAGGAATCATCGTTAACGAGCTTTTATTCGGTGTTGGATCTCCGGACCCTCATAAAACGATTAGTGTGTTTAGCAATACACTGCATAGTGATTTCCTCACAAATTAACAATAGTGAGTGAATCTGCTACTATCACGGTCCGAACGACGCGCAATATTTCGCCGCCAGCTTCTGTGTTAAAGACGTTCCCTAAGCGACCAATTTGTTAGTCAGAAGATATCGTACTCCACTTTTGTTCAGCCTTCTCGTTCTGAATGTGTTTTCAGAAAATCTTACGGCGATTCTGAGTATTTTAGCTACCACGAGAGACAGAGTCTTCATCGCGAGCTGTAGCAGTTTTCTCCGACTTTCCCTGGCGTTCTCTGATCACCGGAGACACGGGAATCTCCGACCGCCAACTCATCCTGTACTTAACCCGTTCTCTCCTTACTTATTTGTCTGTAGCCAGTTTTTTTTCACAGATTTTTGTACTGCACAGGTAAATATTTTTTAAAAAATATACGGCCTAAGCAAAAAATCAATATAGAGTTTAAATGCAGTTCTGTCTTATCTGTGTCAAAGTCAGAGGTGAAGCTAATTAATTAATTTATTTCGACGTAGCAGTTCATTATATAGTGACGACCAATTGACAGGAGTGCTTGCAAAGTTAGGGAACTTGTTAGGATTTTGTATCATTTCCATGTATTTATGCTATTGATAAAAAGTGTACTATAACGTGTGTTTGTGTGTTGCATATGCTGTCCTTGTTCGAGACCACACCGGAGATAGAGGGGCCGGCAGTCTGATGCTGTACAGTTCATCTCAACAGATCACCTGACTGTCGTCCGCCTGCTTATCTGAGTGGTAACGTGTCTGCATCCCCTGCAGCGGGCCCGGGTTCGATTCCCAGCCGGTTTGGAGATTTTCTCCGCTCGTGGACTGGGTGTTGCGCTGTGCTCATCGTCACTTCATCCTTATAACCGGCACGCAAGTCGCCCACTGTGGCGTCGGCTGAAATAACGCTTGCAATACGGCGGCCGAACTTCCCCGGATGGGGCCTCCCGCCCAACAATGCCACACGCTCATTTCGTTTCATTTCACCTGAATGCCCAGGCTGCAGGCAAGCAACAGCAATTTTACCCGTCTGGAATCTAATACTGTCCTTTCTGAAGAGTGTTCTAATTCTTATTAGTTATAGATGTATATCTGAAAAAATCATGTGTCGATGCGTGCTGATTTTATTTGTGTATTTTGAAATTATATGGTTCGCGTGAAGATTTTTTTTGTTTAGTGATTTATGATTAGGACACCCGCGCAGTCGAGAATGGAACGGGCACAGAATACAACGGACAATATTCAGTCAGTCGAGGAAGTCCCTTCCACAGATAGGTAGTTGAGTACCTGTAATGACCACAGCTAGGATCTTTTACTTAGTATGTCCCAAGCGGTGCAGACGCTAACTGCAAATCAACAATTGATGTCTGCTAAAGTGCAATCTGTAGCAGCTGAACAGTCTAGGATAGCCTCCGCACAAGAATCAATGGCAGCGGAACAATCCAAAATTTCCACTGTAGCTCATGCTGTAGCAGTATAACAGGCAAGTCTCTCTGCAAGACAAGATAGTCTCGTTAAGCAGTAGGAGACAGTAGCAACTGAACAAGCAACTAAGCTTAACTATGCAAGATATTATTTCTATGGTTGAGCCATTGCAAACAAAATAAGATTTTGAGAGTCTGAAACGCGAAGTGGAACATTAAAACATTCATTAAAGTGCACTTGCTACGGAAATGGCAACTCTTAAGCTGTCCCAGGAGAAAGTTCCTGAGGAAATCTCCAAAATCGAAACCGAAGTAAAAGATGTTACCGCAACAGTAGATTCTGTTGTATCCAAATTGGAACTTGTTAAATCAGATTGTGTCGCAATTATAGAAGAGAGGGTGACACAATATGTTAATGAACAACTACAGCAAGCTGTGCAAAACTTTCAACTGGCTAATGTGTCGCATTCCACAAGGATCAAGATTGATAGTGATGTGATAAGCCAACAATTTCGTCAAGAGTTCTCAAAGTGGAAAGACAATATGACCAAATCGATTGATGAATGTTCCAACTCAATAAAGGAAATAAGAGCGAGTGGTTTTCACACACGTCACAGTTTCCGACGAACCGAAGCAAAATGTGATGTATTCGGTATCAGTGATGAGTAGCCCCACGACTACGAAAAAAGTGCACATGTGGTGTCTGAACAAATTTTGGCAATATACCACCAAACAATGTATGCGCCCAAATGTTGATGGAGGAGAAAGTCCTAAAGCACCGGCAGTTCAAATGGTTCAAATGGCTCTGAGCACTATGGGACTTAACATCTGTGGTCATCAGTCCCCTAGAACTGAGAACTACTTAAACCTAACTAACCTAAGGACATCACACACATCCATGCTCGAGGCAGGATTCGAACCTGCGACTGTAGCAGTCGCGCGGTTCCGGACTGAGCGCCTAGAACCGCTAGACCACCGCGGCCGGCCGCACCGGCAGTTCCAAGCCTTCTGTCCCGAGAAGAAAACTGTTAACTCCAGAATGAGATTTTCACTCTGCAGCGGAGTGTGCGCTGATATGAAACTTCCTGGCAGATTAAAACTGTGTGCCCGACCGAGACTCGAACTCGGGACCTTTGCCTTTCGCGGGCAAGTGCTCTACCAACTGAGCTACCGAAGCACGACTCACGCCCAGTACTCACAGCTTTACTTCTGCCAGTACCTCGTCTCCTACCTTCCAAACTTTACAGAAGCTCCTCGCAGGAGAGCAGGAGAGCTTCTGTAAAGTTTGGAAGGTAGGAGACGAGGTACTGGCAGAAGTAAAGCTGTGAGTACCGGGCGTGAGTCGTGCTTCGGTAGCTCAGTTGGTAGAGCACTTGCCCGCGAAAGGCAAAGGTCCCGAGTTCGAGTCTCGGTCGGGCACATAGTTTTAATCTGCCAGGAAGTTTCACTGTTAACTCCGTCGTTTTCATTCGTGAGTTTAGAGGTGTTTTACCGCGTGCATGGACTGACGCGCAAAAGATTTCTTTTGGCGCTGGCTACGTACAAGGAGAAGGTAGCTTATGGTGCACGAATATTATGGAAACCTGTGGCACCTACGAGGATTTTGAGAGAGCGTTCTTGAGTACGTATTGGTCTAAGGGAATTTGAGAACGACTGAAAAAAGAGGTTTATAATCCAGAATCATTTTCAGTCAAGAGTGGGAGCTTGCGTCGGTACTTTGAGAACTACCTGAATAAAAAATGGACATTGGATACTTCAGTCCAACAGGTGGATATTTTGAAGATTATTAAGGCAAAGGTACCGGTCGAGATACAATATGTGATCAAAAGTATCCGGACACCTAGCGGAAAACGACTTGCAAGTTTGTGGCGCCCTCCATATGTAATGCTGGAATTCAATATTGTGTTGGCCCAGCCTTAGCCTTGATGACAGCTTCCAGGCATGTGTTCAATCAGGTGCTAGAAGGGTCCTTGGGGAATGGCAGCCCATTCTTCACGAAGTGCTGCACTGAGGAGAGGTATCGATGTCGATTGGTGAGGCCTGGCACTAAGTCGACGTTCCAAAACATCCCAAAGGTGTTCTGTAGGATTCAGGCCAGGACTCTGTGCAGGCCAGTCCATTACACGGATGTTATTGTCGTGCAACCACTCCGCTACAGGCCGTGCATTATGAGCAGGGGCTCTAGTGTTGAAAGATGCAGCCGTCATTCCCGAATTGCTCTTCAACAATGGGAAGCAAGAAGGTGCTTAAAACATCAGTGTAGGCCTGTGCTGTGGTAGAGCCACGCAAAACAACAAGGGGTGCAAGCCCCCTCCATGAAAAACACGACCACACGATAACACCACAGCCTCTGAAATTTACTGTTGTCACTACACACGCTGGCAGATGACGTTGACCGGGCATTCGCCATAGCCACACCCTGCCATCGGAGTGCCACATTATGTACCGTAATACGTCACACCACACAATGTCTTTCCACTGTTCAATCCTCCAATCTTTACGCTCCTTACACCAAGCGAGGCACCATTTGGCATTTACCGACGTGATGTGTGGCTTATGAGCAGCCGCTCGACAATGAAATCCAAGTTTTCTCATCTCCCGCCTAACTGTCATAGTACTTGCAGTGGATCCTGATGCAGTTGGGAATTCCTGTGTGATGGTCTGGATAAATGTCTGCCTATTACTGATTACGACCATCTTCAACTGTCTGCGATCTCTGTCAGTCAACAGACGAGGTCGGCCTGTACACTTTTTTGCTGTACGTGTCCCTTCACGTATCCACTTCACTATCACATCGGAAACAATGGACCTAGGGATGTTTAGGAGTGTGGAAATCTCGCGTACAGACGTATGACGTAAGTGACACCCAATACCCCCACCATGTTCGAAGTCCGTGAGATGCACAGAGCGCCCCATTCTGCTCTCTCACCTGGCAGTAGGTGGCAGTAAAATGCACCTAATATGAAAAACGTATGTTTTTGGTGGTGTCCGGATACTTTTGATCACATAGTGTACTTCCCAGTCATAAGATCGGCTTCGATGATTTTATTCAATAGTTGTTTGACGATCATCCTTGTTCCATTACACAAATTTGGTAAATTGATGTTTCTGAGTAGTGTGATCGGAGAGACTTTCTCTCTGTCGTCGACACCAGCGACCTATTAAGTGAAGACTTAAGAGCTACAAATCATGGGATTGGGTCGTCGAATAGTGTAAACAGGAACTCTGCATATCACTCAGGACCGAACTGCAATAGTAATAGCAGAGCGCAGCAGAGCTCAGGCTTCCAGTCTCAGCAAAACAAACAATAGCTAAATGGCGGCCAAAGATGGAATGCCAATGCGGTACGCACTGGAGATGAGTGGGCGTGCCATGAGGTCACTGTCTCTCTGAGGAGATGGTACTTTGCCGAGACAAGAGTTTGTAAACTCTAATCAAAATAAGATAAATGAAAGCCGACCCTCCCCCCCCCCCCCCACACACCCAGAGGCCACGCCCTGTTCGGGACACAGCTGCCTAGTGGGACCACCCACCCACGCACCCAGAACACGCACACGCACACACACACACACACACACACACACACAGTGGACTGTGTTCCACACTGCCCCACTCCAAGCGACTGCAGTTCTGTGATAGAGAACACTTTTATTTAATGTCAACACATCTCTTATAGGGTTGTAGAGAAATGTCCGCTACCATTGACAATAAAAGGTTGTTTATTCGTTTTTAATTTGTAATAGCTTTGAGGAATTTCATATATATAACAACATTGTACTTCCTAGATCTAAGTTTTCCGTCAAAAATGTGAACCAAAAAATTTCGTAATGTGTGTCAAGAAACGTCGCAGTCTGTAATAGCTTTTTAAATTTCTGTATATGCAAGACCTTTGCACTTCCTGTGGCTAAGTTCTTTGACCAGAACCTACGAGTTTCGGTGTGAGCAACATCTTCACATCTGCTACATCTAAGTTCTTTGACCACAGCCCACATGTTTGTATGTAAACATAGTGTATTTCACGAGTGCACATCATAATAGTGTAATATGGAGCTATACTTGATATATGGACGTGAAAATGACCATAAGTGTGTAACTAAGTGGCAAAACTATAATCACAGCATAACTGAAATAATGGTGCTTCGTCTTTTTGTAAGTACAGATATATTTTTGTAAAATGCTGCCTTACCACTTACAATTGTCCCACTTGTATTTGTGTAGTCACCAACAAGTAATTTTTTGTATTTATACAGTGATCTCCAACAGTACAAACATGTAAATGAATGTATAAACACCTGAAGATGTGACGAATAAACAACCTTTTATTGTGACTGGTAACGGATATTTTTCTACAACCCCATATAGGAACAGTCACAGAGTTCGACAGCATCCACTATGGATAAAATTCACATCTCTTCTAATCAAGAATTTTTAAAAACGAAAACACAATTACGATAATAAAAGATCTCTTTCCACAAATATAGGTGCAGTCGATTTTCTTTTAGTTTATGAGCACAATCGGTATAATTCTTACGTTCAACTACAGGATACATTTCACATCTCATTATTTTGCGAAATCCAACGATTTCATATGACTAAAATTCAAAAGCCTATTCATGTCTACCCTGCATAGAAAAGCACAACAACTTCCACTATTTTGCTGCGACCGATCACAGTCATTTTACGTTCGACAACAACATGCTATAATTCAAGAGGGCGTTGCGGTTTTGTATATTATGGCAACTCATGTTTTACCAGTGCGAAGCTATATCACACCTGCATTTACGAAACAAATCACGTGAGCCTGTCTTGTAACAGAACTTCCTATTAGATTTTTCTGCGTCTCCCTCTCTTCCGTTACATTGAAACCAATTACCGTCTGCATGCTTACATATGACACTTTCACTCCATAACTCACCTCTACCGACATGTCTATAAGGTTTCTATCATACAGCAGATTTTTGCGTTCTAGTTTTGTAACCAATTTGATCATCACAGCCTGTTTTACACAGTCTACTCACATGTCAGGAAAACAAACACTGTTATTTATAGGTTCCACAATGAGGTATAATTTAAGTGGTGTTTACATTATAATTAGAGGTAATGAAGCATGAAATAACACAAGATTTTTCTATATATGCAATCATGACGATAATTCGTTGAGAATCGATACAGCCGATTTCTATTGGTTTTATGAGCAAAGTGAACTATCTGCATCCAAACTTTAACCTGTTATAAAACTCTTTGTAATAGACTCTCCTTTAAGATTTTACTGCGTTTCTCTCTTCCGATACGCCGAAAAAACAAATACCGTCGGTATGTTGACATATAGGATACTACGTATACAATATCGCTCCAATGGAGCATGTGGCCAGTGCTCGAAGTAACTTGCACCTATTTGCATAAAGTTTTGTCAACTGCACTGGAGGAATACCGTAGCCAATAGACTATCAATCACAAGAGAGGGTTCCTGTATTGCTCCTTCACAACAGTTTAGCAGATCGTTTTTTCAACTGTAAAATATCGAAGCATTGTACGACTAAGCCTTTGTACACCATCCTATACTTTGTTTTTCTACCATGATTTCGTGGTCTGCGTCATCTGCTAAACCAACAATAACATATTTTGATGCTTTGGCTTCCACACAAAACTGAATATCGCGTATTGTAAATCATGCAGCTCATAGAACACAGGTCGGTAGAAATAAAACACAGAGGCGCTTCTTCTCACTAACAAAAATGGAACATGTGGAAACTGAAAGAGTTTGCGGCATTGTAGCGTTTCCAACAGCTGTCCCAAGGTGATGACCTATACAGTTAATCTCATCTTCCACAGCGACAGGATAGCGGTATTCTGTTTCAAAGAGTATTATTTCCACATTTTTGAGTCATGTACATGATTTCTGTTCCAAAGTTGACCAGCACCGGAAGCTGCCGTTCAGAACAGGTGTGAGTTATTAGAAATAAAAAGAGGTACAATTATGTTAGTGGTGAAAAAAATTAAAAAAGAAATAAAAACATGTGGAGGGCACCGCAGCATGTGGAAATAGGACGAGTCTACAGTATTGAGGAATGCTTCCAAACATCTGTCTGAAGGTGATGACCTCTACATTTAATCCCACGCTCCACAGTGACAAATATTAGATATCCAGTGTATCGTGAAGGCTCCCTCCTTCTCAACACGTGGCGTCAGTCAGTCATTATGCAGTAATCAACAGCGTACCAGTCGACAGACAGGAGGAAAAGACACTGCTGATATGGGGCGATGTACAGTAAAATTCACCACAGTTGATAGTGCGATCAATTTTAGCAAGTTTACCAGTTGTTCCGTAATTTCAACGCCAGCCAATGACACAGCAGAATGCTTGCGAATTTCTGTATCATCGCTAAATCACTTGTGCAGAAAGTCAATTTTACCATATTGTAAGGTAACGGGCGAGTTGCGGCGCCCTGGAAATATTCTAAGTTCAGAGTTGGCGGCCACCGCTCGAGCCGTGCGGCAGGACCGAGCTCGTTAGCAAACACGTGGTGGCAAACGTTAGCCGGACGAGAGGGGTAGCCCCAGCGCACGGTCCAGCCGCGTGACTGGGAATTCCGCTGTGACGAGGACGGTGCTTTGTGTCGATGAAGGAGCCGGATGAATCATGATACCTCAAAAAGAAACATGTACATTACTAATAGTTGCACGACGATTCTGACGGTGTAATTAGATTTTCAATATCTTTATTAGTTTAAAGTTTACTATCTGACGGTAAATCATACACGTAACACGCAGGAACGAATTTCCAAAATCTAAACGGTTCATCCGATTTCGTCGATCTACGTGTCTTTAGAAAGCTATTAGTGTAATCCTAAATTGGTATTGGTATTGGTATTGGTGTAACTTAAATAGTAGATGAGTTATTGGAGGTCAAAGTGGCCAATTACTATCGATCGCGTCATGCCATAAGTAGTCCACAGTTACACGAAAAAACGGTAGCAGCATGCTTATAAATACAGGGTGATCAAAAAGTCAGTATAAATTTGAATAAATCACGGAATAATGTAGATAGAGAAGTACAAATTGACACACATGCTTGGAATGACATGGGGTTTTATTAGAACAAAAAAAAAATACAAACGTTCAAAAAATGTCCGACAGATGGCGCTTCATCTGTTCAGAATAGCAATAATTAGCATATCAAAGTAAGACAAAGCAAAGATGGTGTTCTTTACAGGAAATGCTCAATATGTCAACCATCATTTCTCAACAATAGCTGTAGTCGACGAATAATGTTGTGAACAGCACTGTAAAGCATGTCCGGAGTTATGGTGAGGCATTGGCGTCGGATGTTGTCTTTCAGCATCCATAGAGATGTCGGTCGATCACGATACACTTGCCAGTTCAGGTAACCCCAAAGCCAATAATCGCACGGACTGAGGTCTGGGGACCTGGGAGGCCAAGCATGACGAAAGTGGCGGCTGAGCACACGATCATCACCAAACGACGCGCGCAAGAGATCTTTCACGCGTCTAGCAATATCCATTCCAAGCATGTGTGTCAATTTTTACCTCTCTATCTACATTATTCCGTGGTTTATTAAGTTTTCAAATTTATACTGACTTTTTGATCACCTGGTATATTGATTCATCTATGTCTTTGTTAACATCCGATATATGCTATTCATGAAGAAACTGGTCAATTATTTACTGTTTTTAGAAAGCACAGAGACATTAGGCTACTGGCCTACCTTTGGTTCTATTCCTTAGATATTTGTTTACTCAATTTGTTTATGTATCTAATAACGTGTGTTAGAGCGTATTTTTTGTCCAGCTATAGGAATATTTATATAATTTCAAGTTATTTAAATGTAAATCCAGTACCTTGAATGTGTTTCATTATGTTTGCGTAGGTGCGTTGGCTTGAAGACATTGCGCGAGCGCTCTAGCCAATCACAGCGCTCGTGAATTGGGAGATTGGATGGAAGCGAGTTCGGTGAGAGAGGACAAGAGGCAGTTCTGGGCGGTACGGTACAGGACACGGGAGTGTGTGTTGGACGCAGACGGCACTTGGACAGTGGAGCAGTTTGCGCGTGATTGCAGAGGATATAAATATTTCGGAGTGCCGACCTGTGCTCTTGTGAGATTTCCGAGGGTTCTGCAGTGAAGACGTAGTGTGCGTTTGCAAGTGAATGTCTCGCGAGCTATTTTGTTGTTAGTAACTAATTACGTGCAGTAGGAATCTATTATTTCCCTGTTATTCAACTTATATTTTATTTAACTGGTAGACCATCGACACGAATAAGTGTTTCGCAGAAATATACCGCATTCTCAAAAGTACTTCTACTATCGTACTCATCATTTAAAGTCGTTAAGTTAGTACAGAAATGAAAGCACTCCGTCGTCAGGCCACGAGTGGCATACCAGGACCATCCGACTGCCGTGTTATCCTTCGAGGAGGATGCGGATAGGAGGGGCGTAGGGTCAGCACACCGCTTTCCCGGTCGTTATGATGGTATTCTTGACCGATACCGCTACTAGCTCCTCAATTGGCATCAAGAGGCTGAGTTCATCCCGAAAAATGGCAACAGCGCATGGCGGCTGGATGGTCACCCATCCAAGTGCCGGCCACGCCCGACAGCGCTTAACTTCGGTGATCTCACGGGAACCGGAGTATCCACTGCGGCAAGGCCGTACCTGCAGATTTCATTTAATTGCAATCTTTCATTTATAAATTTTTTGATTAATTTGCAATTGCCGAGTAATACAAACCTTCGAGCATTCTGTTCATGTGTGTATTCTTATCGTATACTGTAGACTCAGCGGTACTTGGCCTGTAATGCGGCAACTACGTATCCCAGTCCCTAGACAACGAAACCAGCCAAAACTTTTAATATTTCAACTCTGAGTCGAACGGTGCGTAGTTGTTATTTGAAAGCCCGCAATATACACTACAGTATACCAGACAGCGTCCCGCACCGATGCAGTTTGGTTATTTATATAGTTACAGCGCATCGAACATAGTGCAGAATTTATAATTACGACTGGCCATCTTTTCCTGTGTGGCGTCACAGAGTATTCTCGAATTCGTTGGATAAAGTCGGAGATTGACAGATTCCTTCCACATTGTCCTTGGCCAATTCCCCCCCCCCCCCCCCTCCCTGCAACACCAATCTTACCCACGGCATCCATCCGAAAGCATAAGATCTCTCCAGATGCTTGCTGGTGAAGGAGGGTTGATGATGACGGTGATGCTTGGTTTGTGGGGCGCTCAACTGCGTGGTCATCGGCGGCCGTACACAGTCCCGTTCTTACACAGTACATTTTTTTTTCCAAATACAATCCACAAGTCACTCTCACAAATGATGACGATGTTGAAATGATGAGGACAACACAAACACCCAGTCTCCGGTCACAGAAAATCCCCAACCCGGCCGGGCGAGGAGGGTAGCACCTCTTATCCGTGTATAGTTGACATGACAGTGTTGCGGGGATATAACAGACGATTAAGAAGAAAAATATGGTTTACACATGATGCAGATCCAGACAGATGAAGTTTGAAAAATTTCACGTAAATCAACAATGGTATCAATTCCACAGTCTGGGGCCAGTAGCAGGAAAGTAGTGACAATACAGAAATGATCGCAAAGCAAGAACACACGCTGATGGTTTCTGAATTTTTGGTCATGTGGAATGCAACGCTCTTAGTACTCTAATGCAGCATATATTTCAAACAATCCTGTCGCAGGAGCATCCGCAACTGAGCATTATACCAAAGGTTGAAAATACCGCTAGAGTTGTGAGGTTCTTTTATTTAGAACACAATCGGTTTCGGGCTCTTAAACGCCATCTTCAGGTGTCGTAACTTGGTGCTGTGACTCCGAGCTCCGCGGTGGAAGAGTTTAACTGTCACCACTGCCGAAGTGGCGTCCACTTGGTATAAAGTGGTAAACGATGTTATACCCACTAATGAAAGGTTGCATAGAATCGGCTTATGTGACAGTGATAAATGCGTCCGCTGTGGTCTGGTCGACACCTTACGCCATCGCTTCACTTGTGGCGGTTGCGACCGAACCGCCGAATCTTTCCATCAGTAAATGGGGTATGTTCTCAACTGACTCGGTTGTTTTAACCCCCTCCACTGACGGAATGACCCGCTTCCTAATTCCGCATGTATAAAACCAATACGGACTTGTAGCTGTCACGCCTTTGCGCTTACTGCTACGTATTTTAACTGTAAATAGCTCAGTCCTAATGGTAAGAGGTAGTAGTGAATTCACGTTGTTAATATTTGAATACAGCACAGCTGCCACAAGCTCAGCTCACTTTTACTCCACTCCTACCCTCGCCATTGCACCACATTAACTAGGTGCTACGTGGACCTTGCTAAATTCACTTGCGTATACATTTTTGACCGTTACTCGCCAGTATTTACCTAATGATTAGTACACTCCTAACCGGACTATTTCCCTAAGAGCTGTGATGATTGAACGGGTTCGATCCACGGCCTACAGTGCCCTACAGTTCACACGGTAACACTGCCTACCTGACCCACTTAACTTGGTAGTGAGCTTATGTATGCAATCACCACTGCTAGCAGCAGTGGATAATCCTATCAGCATGACGAGAGCAGCAGACTTACCGTCGAATCCTCCTGAAAATACTTATAACTACGGTCACCAGCTCTGAAGGAGCAAAAGAATAAATCAATTTTCAAAATGAAATGGCTTGAGTTGAATTTAAACTTAATTCTGAATATTACTATTTCTGATCATTCTAGATGATTCTACAAAGCAAATACTCTCTCAATTTCTGTGAGTTGGCTTGGTAATTACTACCAAGACAGTTTATGCAACTTGGGTTAACAAAATTCTATCCTTCAACTTATTTAATGATTTTGGATATTACTCTTTGGACAATTGATACAGAATTAGTTAAGTGACTTTACTTGAAAGGTTACTCAGAAAAATTTAAGTAACTATAAATAGGCGACTCATTCTGGTGTGACCATTGCTCTTTTCAACATTCTTATACGCTAAAGTATTCTACAACCAAAAGAATTGTAAATGAAAGAGACGATGGTAGCCTCAGTCTGATTTCACTATACTATGTTTGAGGTTACTACACTTTACAATGAACAACATGCGTCATAATTTTACTCATTACTATATTCTGTCCTCTGCACTTGCATAAAAGAAAACTGGTATTCTCCTTTTACATGTATACAAAGTTCGACTTAACAATTGCAAGCAGTCTTGCCTTGGGTAGACGTGTCGGTGCTGGTGGTGAGATGCATGTGGCTAACGCAGCTCTTCACGCCTCATGCCCTTAATGGCGGCTGGAACTACGAGCTGTAGCACTCGTATAAGCTACTGCACGTCCGCCATAAAATCTGGGTGCAGGAACTCTTACAATCAGCCCCAGTGGCATCGAGGCGGCTTCAACAACCATTCGTCGCGTTTTACTCCAAAAAAGGCGACGATATTCGCCTCTTCTCTGTTGCACAATCACTTTTGCGTGAGCACAGTTACGCACGTCCGATCACATCAACACTCCCCAGGCCATTCCATTGTTCAGTCCCTGTGTCTCCAGCTACCCCTAGCTACACTCGTATCACCAAGAGTGGGGGCGTTCCCCTACCACCTTTTTACCGAAATGATTTAGTATTTAAGAATATTTATATTTATTACCCTGGAGTTCATACCAGTCATAATGATTTACTACTAGCGCTTTACAACATTAAATTATACAGTAATAACTTATAATTACCAAGAAAAAGAATACATTTGACCCCGAGAGCTTAGTGAATTGTCTGACAGGTATCGCTAATTCCCAGTTTCGCCAATAGATGGCATCAGGGTGCACTCCCTGGCAGTCTCACACAAGCGCGCCCGTTTCCGACGCGCGGGCTCCAAATTACTGTCAGCCCACCATCATTTCAGTTCCGTTACACGGTCCTCTCATTAACTGGAAACGGGTGCAGCAGAGGCTGGGCCTGATTACCCGCAGCAGCCGAGCCAGCCACTGCACCGACATCCTGCTCTGGCCGGACGTGAAACATTTTCCCGCTGCCAAGAACAACACCGTGATGTGGCTGTTAGGATGGTGTGTGACATATATCATCATCCACTATAGTGAAGATAATCTCATTAGTTTCGAGGCTTACATGAGAACGGCACGTTGGAAGATATTTGCTAACATGTTAAACATAATTTTTGAAAAACAAGGCGTAGGGTAATTCTCGATGCCAGTAAGGACACAAATCACATGCAAGACTATGTAGCGAACAAAATACACAACGAATAAAGGGTTACACCTGTTCCTCGGACTGCTCCCGACTTCTCAATGGTGTTATTAATATCATTATGACGTTTTCATTAATTTGTGTTTCCTGTGCATGTCATGTTATCCGTTTGCATGCTCAAAATGACTTTGAGTTTGGACGGTTATGAATCAAATAACAGAACTGCCATTCTAGTTAAGACAATCATATATATATATATATATATATATATATATATATATATATATATATATATATATATATATATATATATGTTTGCGTTTTGGTTCTATGTCTCTGTCTAGACTGAAGAGGCTATTGTCAGTTTACTATTTTGTTCTACTTCGTAAGCTTACAAATGGCACTATATTGAAATGTGTTCTTCAGTCTATTGTAGGATACAATTCGTGTTGAAACAGTTCCAGCACTTCATTATTTTGTTTTTGTGTTTATGTACATATATGGTTGTTTTAATAAAAGAAAAAAGAAAAGTGCAAGATGCCATGTGCTACTCCATGATGTGCGCTCGCTTGTCGCACATCGAGTCTTGTACTCGTCCACAGCGGCGGCCGGCCGGTGTGGCCGTGCGGTTAAAGGCGCTTCAGTCTGGAACCGCGTGACCGCTACGGTCGCAGGTTCGAATCCTGCCTCGGGCATGGATGTGTGTGATGTCCTTAGGTTAGTTAGGTTTAATTAGTTCTAAGTTCTAGGCGACTGATGACCTCAGAAGTTATGCCGCATAGTGCTCAGAGCCATTTTGTAGTGGCATTTTCGACATCTAGCAACATATATGTGTCAACATCAGACATATAACCGTCCCACAAGTTTCCTACCCCAATCACTACTGAGACAAACTTTAAATGATAAAACTACTTCCTTCTACATTATTCGCGAGTCCTAGGAAGGCACCATCGTAGTATATATATCCACCGCTTGAGCTGCTTATAAACCAATTAGAACCAATATATTTATATGGATGTCGTGTCTCTCCTTTCGGACATGTCCGAAAGAACAGACACCATTGATGACCTGCAGCCGTCTAGAACGGAATTAGAATTATATTAATACCGCCAGCTGCGCACGGGCGTTGATATAGATCATCGGCTATAGGTGAAGATGTGTGACCGGACCGGGGCTCGAACCCTGGATCTCCTGCTTACATGGCAGACGCTCTATCCATCTGAGCCACCGAGGACACAAATGATAGTGCGACTGCAGGGACTATCACGCGAACGCCTCTCGCGAGACTCACATTCTCACCTTCTATGTCCACACACTACATTCGTAGTGTCCCACCCCAGTGTCCCACCCCAACACACTCATTACTCGTGGAAGACATTCTTCCAAGTCCCGTAAGAGTTCGGGGAATATGTGTGCATCCGCACAGAAGAAGAAGGTCATGGCCGGTATCGGCAGAACTATATACTTATATGGATATGGTGTCTGTTCTTTCGGACATGTCCGAAAAACAGACACTATATCAATATAAGTATATAAGTATTTCAATTGTTATTTTGTTGCCTCATCCACCTATGATTTCTGAAATTCTGATGAAAATTTATCTGCCCCTTATGCCTTATTAAAACTTGGGTCTTCCAAATCTGACTCTAATGCTGGTTCCCATTTATATCTCTTACATCGACTATTCTACATCGACTAATATTTCTTTTTCTATCACGTTATCAGACATGTATTCCCCCTCGTAGAAGCCAGTTACTTCTTCCACCATAACCGCTCTCTCCTCTGCATTTAACAGTGCAGTTCCCATTGCACTCTTAATGTTAGCACACTTGCTATTGATTTAACCGAAGGTTGTTTTGACTTTTCTGTAATCGAGCGAGATGGCCCAGTGATTAACACACTAGATCCGCATTCGGGAGGACGACGACACAAACCTGCTTCCGGCCAGCCTGATTTAGGTTTACCGTGATTTCTCTGAACCGGTTCAAGCAAATGCCGGAACGGTTCCTTCAAAGGGCACAGCAGATTCCTTCCCCATTCTTCCCTAATCCGACGGGACCGATGACCTCGTTGTTTAGTCCCCTCCCCCAAATCAACCAACTAACTTTTGTGTATGCTGAGTCAGTTCTTCCGACAATCATTACTTTCTCGATTTCTTCACATTTTTCATGTAGTTATTTCACCCAAGCTTCGCCACAGTTCCTGTTTATTTCCCTCCTAAGTGACTTGTGTTTCTGAATTCCTCAATTTCAAATGACATTTTTCTACTTCCTTCTTCATCAATCAGCAGGTGAATTCCTTCATTACTCAGGGTTTCTTCGCAGCCTCCGTCTTTGTACCTATGTTTCTCTTTCTAACTTCTGTGATTGCCCTTTTTATAGATGTCTTTTCCTTTACAACTGAACTGCCTACTGAGCTTTTCTGTACCGTTGTATCTATAGCCTCAGAGAACTTCAAGTGTATGTCCATATTCCTTAGTAGTTCCGTACCCCACTTCCTTGCACATAGATTCTTAGTGAGCAGTCTCTTAAACTTCGACCTAACCACTACTAAACTGTGATCTGTGTCTATACCTGCTCCTCCGTGTTGTTGTTGTGGTCTTCAGTCCTGAGACTTATTTGATGCAGCTCTCCATGCTACTCTATCCTGTGCAAGCTTCTTCAACTCCCAGTACTTACTGCAACCTACATCCTTCTGAATCTGCTAAGTGTATTCATCTCTTGGTCTCCCTCTACGATTTTTACCTCCCCCCCCCCCCCCCACACGCTGCCCTCCAATGCTAAATTTGTGATCCCCTGATGCCTCAGAACATATCCTATCAACCGGTCCCTTCTTCTTGTCACGTTGTGCCACAAACTCCTCTTCTCCCCAATTCTATTCAATACCTCTTCATTAGTTATGTGGTCTACCCATCTAATCTTCAGCATTCTTCTGTAGCACCACTTTTCGAAAGCTTCTATTCTCTTCTTGTCCAAACTATACATCGTCCATGTTTCACTTCCATACATGGCTACACTCCATACAAATACTTTCAGAAACGACTTCCTGACACTTAAATCTATACTTGATGTTAACAAATTTCTATTCTTCAGAAACGCTTTCTTGCCGTTGCCAGTCTACATTTTATACTCCTCTACTTCGACCATCATCAGTTATTTTGCTCCCCAAATAGCAAACCTCCTTTACTACTTTAATTGACTCATTTCCTAATCTAATTCCCTCAGCATCACCCGACTTAATTCGACTACATTTCATTACCCTCGTTTTGCTTTTGTTGATGTTCATCTTATATCCTCCTTTCAGTTCAACTGCTCTTCCTAGTCCTTTGCTGTCTCTGACAGAATTACAATGTCATCGGCGAACCTCAAAGTTTTTATTTCTTCTCCATGGTATTTAATACCTACTCCGAATGTTTCTTTTGTTTCCTTTACTGCTTGCTCAATATACAGATTGAACAACATCGGGGAGAGGCTACTACCCTGTCTTACTCCCTTCCCAACCACTGCTTCCCTTTCATGCCCCTCGACTCTTATAACTGCCATCTGGTTTCTGTACAAATTGTAAATATCCTTTCGCTCCCTGTATTTTACCCCTGCCACCTTTCGAATTTGAAATAAAGTATTCCAGTCAACATTGTAAGAAGCTTTCTCTAAGTCTACAAATGCTAGAAAGTAGGTTTGCCTTTCCTTAATCTTTCTTCTAAGATAAGTCGTAAGGTCAGTATTGCCTCACGTGTTCCAACATTTTTACGGAATCCAAACTCCTCCGTACTCCTTATAATCCAAAATCTTATTTCGGAATCTCTGCCTGATGTAAACTCACTGAAATCTTTCCGTTTCTCCCGGCCATTTCCAAGTACATCTCCTTCTCTTGTGATTCTTGAACAGAGTGTTCACATTACTATCTGATATTTATTGCAGAATTAAATTAGTCTTTCTTCTCTATCATTTCTGGTACCAAGCCTATATTCTGTCTGAACTCTTTCTTCAATCGCATTCCAGTCCCAAATGACAATTAGATTTTCATCTATCTTTACATACTCAATTTCGCCTTCAGTATCCTCATGTATTTTCTCTGTCTCTTCATTTTCGGCTTGCAACGTCGGCTTGTGTGCCTAAAATGTAGTTTTGGTTGTTGGTTTTCTGTCGATGTTTATGAGAATAACCCTATCACTGAACTGTTCTCAGTAACTGCTCTACCTTTCTATTCATAACGAGACCTACTCCCTTTAAACCATTTTCTGTTGTTGTTGTATTAACCTATAGTCACCTGAGAAGATATGCTTGTTTCACTTCACTGACCACTACTATGTCTAGCTTGAGCCTTTGCATTTTCCTTTTCAGATTTTCTATCTTCCCTACCACTTCAAGCTTCTGATATCCCGCGCCCTGACTCGTAGAACGTTATCCTTTCGCTGGTTATTCAATCTTTTTCTCATTGTCACCTCCCTTTTGGCAGTTCCCTCCAGGAGATCCGAATCGGTGACTATCACCGAATCTTTTGCCAATGGAGGGATCATCATTAGACTTTTGCAATTACAGGCCAAGTGTCCTGTAGATATACGTTGTGTGTCTTCAATGCATTGCCTTCAGTATCCTCATGCCGTTGATCATTGCTGATTCTCCCGCGTTTGGGGGCAGTTTCCCACCCTAAGGGCAAGACAGAGGGTTACTCTCTTTGCAAGAAGTCTTCTGCTACCATTGCTGATCATTGTTTTTCAAAATTCACCAAAATTTAAGCAGTAGTGAATTTATAACCTCGGACCGAGGCCATTTTTATAACTAATCAAAGACGCTACGTAATATATTTCTGGCTTTTGCCTTTTAATGCCCGTTCCTCATTTAATTATCAGATGGCCTACTCCCGTCTTATTCATTCGTCTGAAAAAAAATTCAGTATCATCTTTATCATAACCCTTTTTCTTAAGATCTTTTGCGGTTTCCCACTTTCCCTGGGTTACGTGATTACAGGCCCGAAACATGAGCGTAAAAAATACAGTCGAAGGGCTGATGGTTAGACGGGCACATCACTTCTGGGGACCTCAACAGAAATGCAGACTAAATGAGAACAGACTACACTGAAGCGTAAGCAGATTTGCAATAACAGCGAAATTTAGTGTGAATTTTTGTAAAATATTGCGCGTAACATGTCATTTTTTTAACATATTAGGAAAAAATATTTATAAATATACACATGATGTTGGTTAAATTAGAACATATAGAGAAGGGAATGTAAACTTGATTCCGAATGCTTCAAATGCTTTTGAAACCGGTAGGAATTGTTTAGTCGACAGTCAACGGTCGACAAACAAACAACAGCGAACATCGAATAAGTGCTACAAATACTGACGCAGCATCGGTGTCTGTTTCTCAAATCGATTTCGGGAGGACTTTAAATTAGTAAGCTAAGTGTTAACATCGTCATTCAAGAACATCTGGATGAGTGGAGATATTTGTCGAATTGTCCTGCACAAGCTGACAACGAAGCATTACTGAAAAACGGATGGAAGCCGCCTTCTCTGTCATTAACAAATGCCGGAAAAAATGTTCAAATGTGTGTGAAATCGTATGGGACTTAACTGCTAACGTCATCAGTCCCTAAGCTCACACACTACTTAACCTATATTATCATGAGGACAAACACACACACCGATGCCCGAGGGAGGACTCGAACCTCCTCCAGGACCAGCCGCTCAGTCCATGGCTGCAGCGCCCAGACCGCTCGGCTAATCCCGCGAGGCAAAATGCCGGAAACCCTACTTTTCTAGAACCCATCATCACAGCGCTACTATTGCTACCAGATTGATCTGGAGTAAGGTAAGTACCCATCGGAGCAAAGTTCACACATGTCTACTCCGAATTTGGGTAAACTCACAATAACAGCCAATATCACTGCTTACACTGATTTCACACCAGCTTTACCTGCCAGTTTTCAGCAGCTTTACAAACGACGTTTTAGAGCATTGTTTCCAGTAAAAATTATATTGAAGGCGTACGAAAGCTCCATGTTTCTACCTTCAGTTTTCTTTCTTTTACAGTAACATTAACCGAAAATCTTACCTGCACAATGCTTGTATCGAGTTTTGATACAACTGCGTTGAATTTTCCACTCTTTCCATTCACCTAAGATCGATTACAAGCACTGCGTCAGATAGAAAGCTTTTTTCACGTAATAAATTGTGGCTCCAATGTAACAACTTTGTGTTGCTTGAAAACATCTGCCTCTTTTCATCTGACAATTTATGTTTATTTATCAGTTGTCATCGAGTGATTTTGATTATCTTTTAGACATCACTCCTAGCGTTATTAATATCTGCTGGAAGTCGAAGTACCTCTTATTCTCAGCGACATTAGTGTATTTATAAGGACAGCCTTCCATGAATAAGAAAAACCTATTCTGTCACTAGAACACTGTTCAACGTAACTATTGACACGTTTTTATAAAGAGATGCATTTTCAGGCAAGTGAGGTATCACAGCTGGAGCTGGAGCTCAAAATACGCGATTTCCCGTAAATAGATTCAATTAACAGACAATGACGTAATTAATGTAGTAGAATTCGCTACAAATAGCAAACAAAGAATATACAGTGACATCCTACGCTACTCGTTATTTACGTCACAAATAATTTAACCGGAAATAGATTTGTCTGGATGATCTATTTATTTGAATACCTACGCAGACAGAAATTTATTCCAGTAATACTCATCATTGCATATCATTATGCGCTCTTTCTCTTTGTGGTCATTGCATTTACGTCATTGACTGTAACGAGACCTGTTAGCTCGTTTGCTTTATTTACTCATGTTATATTAATTTTTAATTAATTACAAGCATTGTACACAATTATAATCAGTTGTTACACTCATCAAAGTAATCCGTTTCATTTGTTCTTTCCAAAATGTACACAGTGTCAGTACAATTTTAGTTGGAGACTGAATTCGAGGATTATTTCGTCAGCTTTCAATCCCGCAAGTTTGGAGGTCCACTACTTCAGTAACACTGAGTACTCGATTATCACTTTCCATTTCGCTATACATAATCATACTCAGTCGCTATGGAAATAATTGATGCCGGCCGGTGTGACCGAGCTGTTCTAGGCGCTTCAGTCTGGAACCGCGCCACCGCTACGGTCCCAGGTTCGAATCCTGCCTCGGCCATTGGTATGTGTGATGTCCTTAGGTTAGTTAGGTTTAAGTAGTTCTAAGTTCTAGGGGACTGATGACCTCAGATGTTAAGACCCACAGTGCTCAGAGCCATTTGAACCAAATAAGTGATGAATCTCTGTGATGCAGCATTAACTTTTTCCATCGAAAATATGGAAAATCGAGAGCCGAAAATAAATTTTGAGTCTGAGCGCATTAGAATGCTTCCAGGCCCATTAGCGCCCCTACGTTGTGAGGAAGCTGTATAGAGTCTTTGTTCCCTAGCCGCGTGAGACAGCCGCGCGCTTGTTGCCTGACACTGAGTGAGTGAGTGCCGCGTGATACCGAGTGAAACCGCGTGATACAGAATGAGTAAAGTAGTGGTCGAGTGTTTTCGCGTGCACAGGCGAAGCGAGTGATGGTCGGCGAGCGCTGCTCACCTGGTTTTGTCAAACAAATGCAGTACTCTAGAGGACACAGTGTTCTTGATGAGCTCTTTGAAAAGATCTTAGCGAATTAAGAGTGTCCGTCTCCTTGCAAGAGAACAGTTTTGATTTATTCCCAATCCTTGTCATTCCACAGCTGTGGCAGCTACTAAAGAGTCCAGATTTTATTCTAAACCAGATCTCCTTCGTTCAAGAAAAATATGACCCTCTTTACTTCTTTTGCCCATCAGTCTGTCAGAAGACAATTTCATCTTCAAATATTGACATGCTTGTGTTGATAGGCGTTACCTCGTAGTACTCTTTTTGCTCCCTCATTACGACTACTGCATCCACGGGGAGTGGTACTACCGTGTCTAAAACCTCAATACTCTCACTTCCTCTTCCGTCATCTGACAAACCAACTACTGTACTGGGTGCTGTCTTGTCCATGCTTGAAACAAGTGGTTCTATATTTACTGAAACTGACTCTCCTATTACTGGCATGCTTTCGTTACCTGAAATAACGTCCATTTCTGTTAAACAGTTACACCTGAGGGCCCTCTCCCGTCTCTCCTAATTCCGCGTTCTCATCCATTATAATCTCCCTCACATCTCCCAACGAATTTACTTGACCATCAAACAACCAGCCAACAAAACATACAAAGAACCCCTCCAAAATTGATAAACCAGCAGTGCTGAATATCCACGACTTTCACACAACAACACTGGTATTCCGAGTTGCAAAGAATGAAAAATAGGAAAAAGCGCGCAGCAATTTAAATTTCATGACCTCCCACTTCTGCGAACAAAAAATATATGAGCCAATAAGCAGGTCGTTATGTATAAATGTCCGCGTGCTACAAATAATCTGTGATAATAATTGGCATCTCGCCGTAGCTTATAACAAAAACGTATATTCGTTTATGGTATGTAGAATATCGAGCCTGAGTAGAGCGTGATAATATCGGGCATATTCTTTAATGACTCGGGAAACCTATGTTGGTTTCACAGCAACGGGCTATTATATGTGACATCCAGCCATTTGCGAATCGTAACACACAAATATATCTCCAGTATTTTTCCTTTCATGTCTGTATTGTAAACGTTTATTTTCAGATTTCTATACGTTTAAGTTATATGTAAAAAAATATAATAATGTTTATACGGAAACTTCTTGGCAGATAAAAACTGTGTGCCGTTATGGGTCTCAAACCTAGCTCCTTCGCTTTCCGTGAGCAGATGCTCTACAGACTGAACTACTTTTTATGTTCACAAATATGTAATTCAAAAAAGCATATGCCGATTTTAAATACTTCTTGCAAAACATTTTCTTTTCTGTATGGATATGCTGTTTAACCTGCTTTCAGATACAAAAAGTATAACAACAGAACTGCTACAAATCCCAGAACAACTTTTTCCTGAATTGGTTAGCAGAAGCATCACATTGTGGAAGCGAGATGGCGCGGTAATCTGTAATCTCATACTAAGTTGAAGTACGCGGGACAGTACAATTCTTGTTGGCCTAGAGTCAAAATTGCACACAGGTTCACCGACAGATTCCAGCGGTGTGTGCAGCAAATGCAGTGTCACATCCTGTCGGAGAGGAATGGTGGCAACAATTTGACCAAGGGCACCCGCATGTTGGTGACGCTGATCGGTAAGTAAAGCGATCGACATGTACCACTGACGGTAATGTCCATGCAGTCGAGAAAATGATTCGCAGCAATTACAGGTATTCCGACGATGAGGATGTTCCCGTAGCGTTACTTGCAAATTCGCGGGAGAGCCTCTGTGAAGTTTGGAAAGTGGGAGATGAGGTGCCGCTGGAAACAAAACTGTGAGGAGGTTTCGTGAGTCATGCTTGGATAACTCAGTCGGTGGAGCACTTACCCGCAAAACATGAAGGTCCCGAGTTCGATTCTAGGTCCGACACACAGTTTTAATCTCCCAGGAAGCTTCAGAAGCAAACCCTTTCATTTGAGGTACGCATCTCCAATGAGGGTCAGGTACACTGACGTTATCAAAGTGAATCTACTCGACTACTTTACAGTGAACACACAGTGTGTTATGGGGCGATCACTCTGTCATATAAATAATTCAAAAGCCAAGATCGCTTAAACACACACTAAAGGTGCCATCATCGGATCTGAATGTTGCTTAAAACGCATAAACCATTTGGATATAACGATAGATGAGGCCGACCAGCTGATATAAAATCATTGTTTCAGAAATAAAAATTAAAAAACAACTGCTCTCATGGTCATTCTGTTCCATCACATATATAAAACCGAAATATCTGATGGAATAGAATGACCATGAGAGCAGTTGTTTTTTAATTATTATTTCTGCGACAATGATTTTATATCAGCTGGTCTGCCTCATTTATCGTTATATCCAAATGATTTATGCATGTTAAGCTACATTCAGATCCGATGATAGCACCTTTAGTGTGTTGAAACCGGTCAATTAGCCGGCCAGGGTGGCCGAGCGGTTCTAGGCGCTACAGTCAAGAACCGCGCGACCGCTACGGTCGCAGGTTCGAATCCTGCCTCGGGCATGAATGTGTGTGATGTCCTTAGGTTAGTTAGGTTTAAGTAGTTCTAAGTTCTAGGGAACTGATGACCACAGCAGTTAAGTCACATAGTGCTCAGAGCCATTTGAACCATTTGAACCGGTCATCTAGTAAACAGTGTTTAAGCGATCTTGGTTTTTGAATTATTTATTCTACTGGACTACGCTAAAGGAAAGTGTTACATGAAGACCTTGTTAGATCGTTACTAACCTACAACTCTACTATTTCCTTGCATGTTGGACATATTGATTCAAATATAATCCTAATATGAGGTTACTTTTCGTAGTTTTTATTCCGAAAAAACGATTTCTATAGAATAGGAACGTTGTGAGTAGGTAGAAGACAGATACTGAGTGTGTCTAACGGTACTGGAAGCTGACATGTGTGTATAGCCCTGGACAGCATACCCAGAACTCGTGCAAATCATCAACACCTTTCGTCTTTGACAGTGGTCGAATCTTTAGCATGAGGGACATGAGATCGTTGTACCGACAAATCACGTTGACCATCGTGTGCAGGTCTATTGAACTAGTGGTCACGAGAGCACTCAGGACAACTTTGCAGTACGAGGCATAGGCACGAGCCTCTTAGAAAGACGAGACCACGACAAGCTCGTACGATAGTTTGAGCGGCTCTGACGAATAGGATGAATCCAGGAAGAGATTACAAGCGGAGTAAAGTGTGGCTCAAAAGTCCTTTATCATTTGGAAATGCATTAATTCACCGTATAGTGCAGTTAGAGAGGCACATTTGAGACGCATGCCTGAAATGACAGTGGGTTTATAGGAACCAAAACCGTGTGCCAACATTGGTCAACAAATATCCCTGGAAAGCGACACGTCAGCGAGGTAGCATGAGAATCGTGCTACCGAAAATGCTACAACTGTCGTGGAAAACCCATTTCAAGGAGACAATGTCTATTTACTACATCAGTCATGGTGTGACCCTTTTTTCTGCAAGGAAATGTGGGGTGCTACTTTTCAAATAGTCAGTGCCGTGGATGGGAGGTACGCCGCTATGTTACAGACTCGCATCATTCCCACCCAGACTGACAAAGACCTGCTAGAAGGTACGGCTTTAATGCTGGACGAAAGATCTCTTAAGCTCGTCGTTTGGCGAGGATCGTGTGCTGAGACCCCAAGTCCGTCGTGCGAGGCCAGCTAGGTATTATTGGTTGTGGGTTATCTCAAGTTGCAAGTCTACCGCGATCGTTCGACATCATTAGGCATGCTGTCACCTACCTTGCCATACTGGTAATTATCATTATTAGGGATGCTAAAAACAATATCCGACGGCTGTTTCTCACCATATCACTGATATGCTGTAAAGTGCTGCTGAAAAAATTGTCACTCGACTGCAGGTATTGTTTCTGAATGACGGCCGACATGTTGAGCATTTGTTAGAAAGAACATCTTTGCTGAAGATCAGTTGTTACACTAATTACTTCTTTTCTATCATACGTTAGTCACTTTTCGAACCTTTTCCTTGCTTCAATAAAACTCACGTCATTTCAAGCAGATGTCAGTTTTTCCTCCCTGCCTGCATCATTCCGTGAAGTACTGAATCTTCAAATATTAAAAGATTTTTGGGTCATTCAGTATAATCACGAACCATTGTGAACAGATTACGGGAAACTGTATTCAGATCTCGAGGTTGCATGAGTCATTTACCACAGGCAACAGGGACCAGCACGGTGCAGCGCCACGGCACAGTGGGACACCGAGTGACAAGGTGTGTGGCTCAGCAGTGGGTCTTCCTCCACCTTGCGGTAGCCAGATCGAAGCCAACACGTCGTAGGACTTGATGTGGAGAAAGGCCACGGAAAGCAGCGATTTTCTACGCCCTTACCTCACTAAATCGTCGAATTATTGTGTACGGAGATACTAGCCGTGATGTTGGACAAGACAACTGAATGTTTTAAGCGAGGTTAATGCTGGCCAGTATGTGGCAGGAAAGGTTTGCCATACCCATCATGACTAGGGCTCCAAGTGGCATATTTGAACAGGATAATACAAGACCCTCCATACACACTTCACACCACAAACCCTTCAATTTGAGGGTTGTGCGGACAATCGACTGGTCTTCCTGGTCCGTGATTTCAGACTCACTGTATATGAGACGCGGTGAGAAGACGATTACTTCCATAATGGCCTCCAGCCAGCAATATTTATGAAGTGATAGTCATATATAGCAAAACTTCGCAACCATGTTTGGTTCCATACCAGAACAAATACAGCAGTGTATGAGTGCCCATCAGGGTCACACTTCATATTGGTGTTGATGATAACACCAGTTCCTAGTGAAATGAAAGTTTATTCATTTAATAGTCATTATGTTCTGAACCTCTTCACGAAGTCTGATAAATAACTAGTTAAATCAGAACGAATTGCTTAACATTTTTGAGATGCTGTAGTGTTCTGATAAACTGATGTATGTTCAACTGTGATACAATGATATACTGATACAGTTGTGGTTCTGAAAATAACTGCCTAGTTTGAAGGCAGGCCCTTCAGCACTTGTCAACAGTCCATCGGTGACTGAGGGGAACTGTAATATACAGCCCGCCGCAAGGAAGCGACCACTGATGGCCGCAATGAACGTACCGGTGGAGCTATGTTTCGTCTCTGCTGTTCAGTATCTTGCATTTTATTTATTAAATTATTTCCTAATTTACAGATGTGAAATGAACTTTTTCACGGTACTTCATTCCCTTTCATACCTTGCATTTTATTTTTTAAAAGTAATTCGTAATTTAATAAAGAATACTTTTCATTATCAGTTCACGAATCGCTCTTTAGAATTATTCTTTTATCTTCTCATCTACTCTCCCCACACTTTATTATTTTCAGTTGTTGAGCTCTTACCATCGTAAGTTAAGCTGACAGAACTCTTTTGTGTAATGTTAAATCTTGTTTTAGTATTATATTTGGTAACTGTGCATGCAGTGATGCCCTCTAGAAGGTGAACGTTTGCTTTTATCTTAAATTGCAGGATAACGAAACACACAGTGATTTTAAGGACACAGTAATTGATTGTAGAAGGTATGATGCCTTAGTGTCTTTAACGACATTTTATAGTTCGTTCTTAATTTTCTCTCGTATACTGTATGCATTGTAACTAGGTAGAACTTTTCATGAAGATTTTTTTTCTACCTATCTGAGATCTGAACATGATAGTTTGCAAAATTGGAAGCGGCCGTATCTTTATGTATACCAGGGGTGTTCAATAAGTAATGAGAGACCACTTTTCCCGAAAGCAGTTTGCTTTTATTCAAGTTTCCAATATCCTATATTATTCCGCAGTCTTTCGGCTACAAAACCATATTTTACTACACAATCTCCGTTCAATGCGATAGCCTTACGCCACCATACCGGGAGGGCCGGTGCACACGCGACTGGACGACGTCGGAGCCAGAGTCTTTCTGCGTCAACAACCTCCCCATCATCCACGTGCTGCTTCCCGAGGAGTCGGAAGGTGCGAGATCCGGGCAGTAGGGTCTTGCGTTGTCCTGGAGAAGTAGAAGCTCGTTTGCATTTTTGGGTGAACCCTCTGAGGGCACGCGCCTTTGAATACCCGAACTGGTAGACGAGTGTGCCAGCACTACGAACAGAGACGTCCAGTTGTGCAGTGTGGGGCTTGGTTGTGATCTGTAGGTCACCTCGAGTGAGAGTGTCCACACGTTCCAACATCGCAGGAGTCACAGCTGTACGAGACGGGCTGCCGCGTGGGAGATCGGACAGGTTTCCATTACCTTGCTCCGATGGTGACAGATGACTCGCCCAACGACTCACCATGCTTTTGCAGGTCTCCGCCGACATTCTGCAAACGCCCATGAATATAAGTCATTCTCTGGTTTTGCCCATGAATACAAGTGATTCTCTGGTTTTCCACCAAAAGAAACTCAACGACAGTTCTGTGCTTGGAATGCACCTCAGTTACAGACACCATTTTGAAGACTACTGCAGCGATTGCACTCATCGGAACTTTAAGAAACTACACTACTGACCATTAAAATTGCTACACCAAGGAGAAATGCAGATGATAAACAGGTATTCATTGGACAAATATATTATACTAGAACTGACATGTGATTACATTTTCACGCAGTTTGGGTGCATAGATCCTGAGAAATCAGTACCCAGAACAACAACCTCTGGCCGTAATAACGGCCTTGGCACGCCTGGGTATTGAGTCAAACAGAGCTTGGATGGCGTGTACAGGTAGAGCTGCCCATGCAGCTTCAACACGATACCACAGTTCATCAAGAGTAGTGACTGGCGTGTTGCGACGAGCCAGTTGCTCGGCCACCATTGACCAGACATTTTCAATTGATGAGAGATCTGGAGAAGGTGCTGGCCAGGGCAGCAGTCGAACATTTTCTGTATCCAGAAAGGCCCGTACAGGACCTGCAACATGCGGTCGTGCATTATCCTGCTGAAATATAGGGTTTCGCAGGGATTGAAAAAGGGTAAAGCCACGGGTCGTAACACATCTGAAATGTAACGTCCACTGTTCAAAGTGCCGTCAATGCGAACAAGAGATGACCGAGACGTGTAACCAATGGCACTTCATACCATCACGCCGTGTGATACGCCAGTATGGCGATGACGGATACACGCTTCCAATGTGCGTCATAATGCAAATGCGAACACTAGTGTGGTATTATTTGTAGTCCTTTAATTAAATAAATATATACTCTTTGTTCATTGTACTTTATTTGATTGAGATAGTCTCCATAAAGATGGATACGTCGCGTGATGGCCTATCAAAGATAAGGCACTTGTTTACATTGGTGATCTTAGCGAAGAACAAAAATAGAAAACCTATGGTGCTTTACATACTGTCCGATATGAGTCTCTCTTTCTTTCTTTCTCGCCCTTTGTGATACAGTCAGTGTGTGTGTCAGTTTGTTTGTTTTCTCCGTGTGCGCGGGAGCTTTTGTGATCCTGCCTGTGCGCGCTTTTATTGATTAGGCAGCTTCTGTGTGCATCGAGATTGTCGGGGGGCAATGAAGCCGCGCTATATTGGGTGAGCGAACACGTGAAGGCCGCGCTAGATAAGTGGACACACCTGCTGGTCACGTGACGGCCAGCTACGTCCGGCAGTCGTTGCCATGCCGCGGCTCGGCCTGTCAGTTTGACATCGTCCGTGGCCGCTTTTACCGGCAACGTGGATGGCAACGTAAACCTGCAAAACAGATTATTACGGAGCCATTATCTCGGCGTTGATACTTGACAGTTTCATCTCAATTGCTTTGATTTTCCGCAGGAGTCCAGTCTCAGGCTTAAACTGCAGTGCTTTATTTTACTTTGTGTCTGTGTTCTTAAATGACGGAGCGCAACTATGGTTTTCAGCTAAACTGTCAGTCAAAAGACGACAAAGTGGAAGGAAATATGAGAAAATTGTTTAACATGATACTATAATGGTGCAACAGTACTTGTTTTCCTGGGCATGTGATTAATTAATTTAAACTGTTTCCACACCAGGTTTATTGCAATTCATCAGTCCTGTAACCTGTATCGATATACCTTCGTCTGGAATATTTAGTTAAAATGAGAAGTGAATTTCGGAGCTACAGCAGCTACGTCCGTTTTTTCAAACACTGTAACGCACGATTATAGTGTTTTGCACAAAAAATAAAGTGCCATGGGGCATAATAAAAACCCAACTTCGAAATTTAAAAGAGTCATTAGAGATTGCAGATCAGCGCGTTTGGCTTAGGAATCCTACAGATTCTGTTCATCATTTTATCGTCTAGATATGGTGTGCCACTTTATCACGGTTGATTCCTTGCACATTGTGATTATCTATCTGGAGCGCGGTCGCTGTCTAGCAGTTGTCGACGTGACATTAACACAGTCTTGGCGAAATGGACGACAACATAATTTTTCCCCCAACGATGAGACACATTTTAGTAATAATTTTGTAAAATTCGTGACAAGCATAAATTTTTCTCATTGAACACTGTCAACATCTGATCTTTCTGCTAAAGACAAATGTTACCGTATTAATTAATTAAATAAATAAATAGGGAAAAATCAATATTGAGATTAGCTTGCAGTCGATATTACAAATGTTATTACGGGTATTCATTCGCTACTAGAAACAGGTCTTCACCGGTAATTTCTGTGCTAACAAATATACAGCTGGGAACATAATTTCAAATTATACTTCCCATCATGCAGGGAATAACTACGTTAGTGAAACTTCCTGGAAGATTAAAACTGTCTGCCGGACCGAGACTCGAACTCGGGACCTTTGCCTTTCGCAAAGGGTGGCTCAGATGGTAGTGCACATGCCCGCACAAGGCAAAGGTCCCGAGTTCGAGTCTCGGCCCGGCACACAGTTTTAATCTGCCAGGAAGTTTCATTTCAGTGCACACTCTGCTGCAGAGTGAGAATCTCATTCTGGAAACATCCCCCAGGCTGTGACTAAGCCATGTCTCCGCAAAATCCTTTCTTCCAGGAGTGCTAGTTCTGCAAGGTTCGCAGAAGAGCTTGAAACGGTACAGTAGTTTCCGCTCCATAAGCAGCAGGTTTCACTGCTCGCTCGCACCGGGAAATACAAACGGAGGCGGCTCCGCCACCAATTTTATTGCACGACGCGGCTGGCCGCAGGTGCAACAGAACCCATGTGGACGGATGGAAAGAGATGTGTCAGGCTTCATAATACATATTTATATGTGTTGTGTATTATGCATTTGTTGTACGTGAATGTGAACCTGCACATGAACTTTCCTAATCCTCCTCACACCTTTCCGTAAAGCGTGCCCAAATCTTAGCTGGGACGTAGTTCTGTAGTATAGTAGTGCCAACCTTACTCCTGGGTGGGGGATCAGAGAGACAGCACAGGCAGGTCAAAGTCAGAGACGTTCCAGTGTCACAAGATTTGGGGTGGAGAGGTTGGTCACGGCCAAGTGGTTCGACCATCCCCTCCAGCGGGGTGCAGGAAGACCTCAGTGTGCCCGCGATATTCTGGGAGTGTTACAGAAGACGGGTAAGTGAGCAGACATGCTCTCAGTGCGTCTGTCTCGATGTTCACACTTGGAAGATAGGTATTTAAATATTTGCACTAATTCTTTTATTTCCAGCTTCGGATTGTGTAAGGAAATGAATGTTCTAGTTTAATTTCGGAATTTTGACCCCCGTGTTAATGTATCTGGTCCCCAGTTCGCCCGTTATCCTCCTCACATAGTGGATGTCCAATGTAAAATATTGGGAGACTTTGGTGGTATACGTTTGGCCAACGCAATTCCGTCTTGACATAGAAATGTGCGTGCAGATTAGTATATAATATACCCGAGCTATAAGTTGTAAAATTGTAATATCTGTAAACTGGAACAATTGCTGCAGTCGCTGTAAAGTCGAGTGATAATGTTTAAAATAAATAGGTAACCAATTGCCATCAATCTTTAACATACTCTAAAAATCACATAGGAGTCAAGTTAAAGGAATTCATTTAAAATAAAAGATATAGAATGAAGGGACCCACACATTAGCGTGTGAGCCCTCCAGCCCCTTGCCTAGTATCGTACAGAAGGGGCACGCTATCCAGGTAGCGCTCTCAAGCTCCCTCCCCAGTTATCCGTCGCGCAATTTTCATTCAGGGCTTGACGACATCAACTTTCATCTGGCGGCCCTAGGCAAGGAAGTTTGACGGTAATCTTTCAAGCTTCTGTGAAGCTGAACACACGGAATGAAATTCGCAGTCTTTACGTGCTGGTAGCGACAAATGTTCCCTGTTTGCTATTCTTGCCAGCTGCGCTGTGAAATTGCACTGTAGCGTCACATATTCATCCGTCGGTAGACAAAGTTTACAGTTTTGCATTTTCCATCTATACAGTATGAAAATCAGTTTGTGACCGATTTGATTAACTCCTTCGTGATGCGTCGCTTTTTTTGTCTTATTTTCCCTTCTGTGTACCATTTTATGGTAGTGCCCTCTTTTACCAGTCAGTTCCCTGACTGGACGATGAACATTCTCTCCAAGCCCGCCTCTAACTATATGTTGTTGTTGTTGTGGTCTTCAGTCCTGAGACTGGTTTGATGCAGCTCTCCATGCTACTCTATCCTGTGCAAGCTTCTTCATCTCCCAGTACCTACTGCAACCTACATCCTTCTGAATCTGCTTAGTGTATTGATCTCTTGGTCTACCTCTACGATTTTTACCCTCCACGCTGCCCTCCAATGCTAAAATTGTGATCCCTCGATGCCTCAGAACATGTCCTACCAACCGATCCCTTCTTCTAGTCAAGTTGTGCCACAAACTTCTCTTCTCCCCAATCCTATTCAATACCTCCTCATTAGTTACGTGATCTACCCACCTTATCTTCAGCATTCTTCTGTAGCACCACATTTCGAAAGCTTTTATTCTCTTCTTGTCCAAACTAGTTATCGTCCATGTCTCACTTCCATACATGGCTACACTCCATACAAATACTTTCAGAAACGACTTCCTGACACCTAAATCTATATTCGATGTTAACAAATTTCTCTTCTTCAGAAACGCTTTCCTTGCCATTGCCAGTCTACATTTTATATCCTCTCTACTTCGACCATCATCGGTTATTTTACTCCCTAAATAGCAAAACTCCTTTACTACTTTAAGTGTCTCATTTCCTAATCTAATTCCCTCAGCATCACCTGACTTAATTTGACTACATTCCATTATCCTCGTTTTGCTTTTGTTGATGTTCATCTTATATCCTCCTTTCAAGACACTGTCCATTCCGTTCAACTGCTCTTCCAAGTCCTTTGCTGTCTCTGACAGAATTACAATGTCATCGGCGAACCTCAAAGTTTTTATTTCTTCTCCATGGATTTTAATACCTACTCCGAATTTTTCTTTTGTTTCCTTTACTGCTTGTTCAATATACAGATTGAATAACATCGGGGAGAGGCTACAACCCTGTCTCACTCCTTTCCCAACCACTGCTTCCCTTTCATGCCCCTCGACTCTTATAACTGCCATCTGGTTTCTGTACAAATTGTAAATAGCCTTCCGCTCCCTGCTTCTTACCCCTGCCACCTTCAGAATTTGAAAGAGAGTATTCCAGTCAACATTGTCAAAAGCTTTCTCTAAGTCTACAAATGCTAGAAACGTAGGTTTGCCTTTTCTTAATCTTTCTTCCAAGATAAGTCGTAAGGTCAGTATTGCCTCACGTGTTCCAACATTTCTACGGAATCCAAACTGATCTTCCCCGAGGTCGGCTTCTACCAGTTTTTCCATTCGTCTGTAAAGAATTCGCGTTAGTATTTTGCAGCTGTGACTTATTAAACTGATTGTTCGGTAATTTTCACATCTGTCAACACCTGCTTTCTTTGGGATTGGAATTATTATATTGTTCTCGAAGTCTGAGGGTATTTCGCCTGTCTCATACATCGTGTTCACCAGATGGTAGAGTTTTGTCATGACTGGCTCTCCCGAGGCCATCAGTAGTTCTAATGGAATGTTGTCTACTCCCGGGGCCTTGTTTTGACTCAGGTCTTTCAGTGCTCTGTCAAACTCTTCACGCAGTATCTTATCTCCCATTTCATCTTCATCTACATCCTCTTCCATTTCCATTATATTGTCCTCAAGTACATCGCCCTTGTATAAACCCTCTATATACTCCTTCCACCTTTCTGCTTTCCCTTCTTTGCTTAGAACTGGGTTGCCATCTGAGCTCTTGATATTCATACAAGTGGTTCTCTTCTCTCCAAAGGTCTCTTTAATTTTCCTGTAGGCAGTATCTATCTTACCCCTAGTGAGATACGCCTCTACATCCTTACATTTGTCCTCTAGCCATCCCTGCTTAGCCATTTTGCACTTCCTGTCGATTTCATTTTTGAGACGTTTGTATTCCTTTTCGCCTGCTTCATTTACTGCATTTTTATATTTTCTCCTTTCATCAATTAAATTCAATATTTCTTCTGTTACCCAAGGATTTCTATTAGCCCGCGTCTTTTTACCTACTTGATCCTCTGCTGCCTTCACTACTTCATCCCTCAGAGTTACCCATTCTTCTTCTACTGTATTTCTTTCCCCCATTCCTGTCAATTGTTCCCTAATGCTCTCCCTGAAACTCTCTACAACCTCTGGTTCTTTCAGTTTATCCAGGTCCCATCTCCTTAAATTCCCACCTTTTTGCAGTTTCTTCAGTTTCAATCTGCAGTTCATAACCAATAGATTGTGGTCAGAATCTACATCTGCCCCAGGAAATGTCTTACAATTTAAAACCTGGTTCCTAAATCTCTGTCTTACCATTATATAATCTATCTGAAACCTGTCAGTATCTCCAGGCTTCTTCCATGTATACAGCCTTCTTTCATGATTCTTGAACCAAGTGTTAGCTATGATTAAGTTATGCTCTGTGCAAAATTCTACAAGGCGGCTTCCTCTTTCATTCCTTCCCCCCAATCCATATTCACCTACTATGTTTCCTTCTCTCCCTTTTCCTACTGACGAATTCCAGTCACCCATGACTATTAAATTTTCGTCTCCCTTCACTACCTGAATAATTTCTTTTATCTCGTCATACATTTCATCTATTTCTTCATCATCTGCAGAGCTAGTTGGCATATAAACTTGTACTACTGTAGTAGGCATGGGCTTTGTGTCTATCTTGGCAACAATAATGCGTTCACTATGCTGTTTGTAGTAGCTTACCCGCACTCCTATTTTTTTATTCATTATTAAACCCACTCCTGCATTACCCCTATTTGATTTTGTATTTATAACCCTGTAATCACCTGACCAAAAGTCTTGTTCCTCCTGCCACCGAACTTCACTAATTCCCACTATATCTAACTTTAACCTATCCATCTCCCTTTTTAAATTTTCTAACCTACCTGCCCGATTAAGGGATCTGACATTCCACGCTCCGATCCGTAGAATGCCAGTTTTCTTTCTCCTGATAACGTCCTCCTGAGTAGTCCCCGCCCGGAGATCCGAATGGGGGACTATTTTACCTCCGGAATATTTTACCCAAGAGGACGCCATCATTATTTAATCATACAGTAGAGCTGCATGTCCTCGGGAAAAATTACGGCTGTAGTTTCCCCTTGCTTTCAGCCGTTCGCAGTACCAGCACAGCAAGGCCGTTTTGGTTAATGTTACAAGGCCAGATCAGTCAATCATCCAGACTGTTGCCCCTGCAACTACTGAAAAGGCTGCTGCCCCTCTTCAGGAACCACATGTTTGTCTGGCCTCTCAACAGATACCCCTCCGTTGTGGTTGCACCTACGGTACGGCCATCTGTATCGCTGAGGCAAGCAAGCCTCCCCACCAACGGCAAGGTCCATGGTTCATGGGGGGAGGTCTAACTATATAGAAAACTATTATAAATAATTCTTGTAAATTTAATTTTTATCAAATTTTCTAACGCTGTTTGTAAAATTGTATTGAAAACAGGGAAGAGATGAAAGCTTCATGTATTAGTAGCCGGGTTGCAATGTGCATTACATAGCATTTAAACAAAGGAAAGTTGTAGCTTGTACTAAGTATTTTCGGATTTTAACCCCTCATTATCTTGCGTCTAGAAATACATTGGATAAGATCTGTGACTTCGAAAGACGATGGCGTTGGTTGGAGGACCGATGTGGTACAAAGATTTAATATTTAAGAAGTTTCATAGTAGCCAGCGCTCCGTAGTACAGTAACGTATACTTTGAGTAAATTTTTTTGCAACAGTACACAGTGTTTTAAACGACAGCTGAATCATCGACGTATGTAAATAGTGGAGTAGGCCGCAGAATAGGCATTTCTCTGGCAAACGTCAGATCATTAATATAAGTCTCGAATTGGCAGGTGCTCGATACGAGAATAGTAACTGATCATAAAGTAGTAATTACATGCACTAAAACAAACACAGCCACAGACACATCACAACACCTAAGGCTGCTGCTACGCAGTGCAAACTGGCAAAAACTAAGGCACATGACTGAAGAATTTCTACTGTGTGTCACCCGAGAAAGCATGTATTACAGAGTTCACGTTCTTATAGACGTCTTACAAAGAGCTCATGCTACAGCAATACCTGCAATAAGCGACACACTCAACAAAGGCCATCATTGTCAGCACTATTAACAAGTTAAGAAAATTGACCTGACATCAAAAATCAAAGACAGCCAGGTTACCACGACTCTAAAATACGACACAAAGACGAACTATATAGAACAAGGGAAGATCACTGGAACATATATGTCATGACAAACTTACAGAACAGTTTCTGGGGAGAGCCATTTAAACAGCAGACAGAACGTATCAAGCCCCGTACGGTACCGTCGACACTGAAGAAACCAGATGGTGCTACCACAAGAGGCTGGAGATGCACAGCAGAATATCTCGTCAACAAACTACTTCCTGATGATGACCCACACTCAGGACTACCAACTTCACACCTACCTTTGCAGACCCCCCTTTTCTTAGGAGAAAGTTGCATTGTCAAATACACACAAGATAAAGAAAAATGAAAAGGCTGTGAGCCTACCACCAAACAAGCAACTCCACTTATCGTACTAAATCTGACAGACTTCCTGAATGAAGTACTAGGAGGACGTGTACCGGATGTATAGAAGACGGTAAAGGCAGTTATAATCAAGAAAGCAGAGGATAGGAATCCGATTTACCCTAAAACAGACAGACTAATATGCCTCATTGACATTCGGCAAAGGTACAGGAGAGATCGTGGTGCGAAAGACTTCAGTCGCACCGGCAGCGCTTCGGCCTTAGCCCACATCAGTTTGTCTGTCAACTAAATAAACCCATTGACGATGCAATAAACAGGATCATAGACAATAAATTGACAAATACGTAGTAGAAATGCTAATCGACATAACTGGGGCGTTCGACAGCTTTTGGTGTCCGGAGGTAAGAGAGGGAGATGGGTATTCCGCTGGCTCTGTACAACAGCCTTAGAGGTTATTGTAAAAACAGGACAGTGGACTCGACGACTATTCGGCAACAGGTTACAAACTGAGTAACCAGGTTGTCCGCAAGGATCCATAGTTGATTCCGTATTTCTAGATTTCCGGAAAGCTTTTGACACCGTTCCTCACAAGCGACTTCTAATCAAGCTGCGGGCCTATGGGGTATCGTCTCAGTTGTGCGACTGGATTCGTGATTTCCTGTCAGGAAGGTGGCAGTTCGTAGAAATAGACGGCAAATCATCGAGTAAAACTGAAGTGATATCAGGTGTTCCCCAGGGAAGCGTCCTGGGACCTCTGCTGTTCCTGATCTATATAAATGACCTGGGTGACAATCTGAGCAGTTCTCTTAGGTTGTTCGCAGATTATGCTGTAATTTACCGTCTAGTATGGTCATCCGAAGACCAGTATCAGTTGCAAAGCGATTTAGAAAAGATTGCTGTATGGGGTGGCAGGTGGCAGTTGACGCTAAATAACGAAAAGTGTGAGGTGATCCACAAGAGTTCCAAAAGAAATCCGTTGGAATTCGATTACTCGATAAATAGTACAATTCTCAAGGCTGTCAATTCAACTAAGTACCTGGGCGTTAAAATTACGAACAACTTTAGTTGGAAAGACCACATAGATAATATTGTGGGGAAGGCGAGCCAAAGGTTGCGTTTCATTGGCAGGACACTTACAAGATTCAATAAGTCCACTAAAGAGACAGCTTACACTACACTCGTTCGTCTCTGTTAGAATATTGCTGCGCGGCGTGGGATCCTTACCAGGTGGGATTGACCGAGGACATCGAAAGGGTGCAAAAAAAGGGCAGCTCGTTTTGTATTATCACGTAATAGGGGAGAGAGTGTGGCAGATTTGATATGCGAGTTGGGATGGAAGTCATTAAAGCAAAGACGTTTTTCGCCGCGGCGAGATTTATTTACGAAATTTCAGTCACCAACTTTCTCTTCCGAATGCGAAAATATTTTGTTGAGCCCAATCTACATAGGTAGGAATGATCATCAAAATAAAATAAGAGAAATCAGAGCTCGAACAGAAAGGTTTAGGTGTTCGTTTTTCCCGCGCGCCGTTCGGGAGTGGAATGGCAGAGAGATAGTATGATTGTGGTTCGATGAACCCTCTGCCAAGCACTTAAATGTGAATTGCAGAGTAATCATGTAGATGTAGATGTAGATGTAGATGTAGATGCGGACCATAGCCATAGCCATAGAACTGCTACTGAATTCACTAGAAGGCAAGGAAATGGCAAACGTGGTGGATGCGTACGCTGATGACCTTTATGTTCATGGTATGTTCAAGCTCCAGGTTCCAATTAGAGAATAAACCACGCGGCTCTTCGCGTTCACCATTGATTGCTGTACGAACACCAAACTTACAATACCAGTTAACAGAACTGCTTACCTACTTCTATGGGCACCTTGAAAATAAATCCAGTTATAAAGTTAAACAACATGTCTATAAAAACAAAAGCTATGGCAAAACACCTCGATTTCTATATTGACGAGCATTTACACTTTAACGAAGATGCCAGACTAACAATCAACAAAGGGAGTAAATTCGTGTAGAAACTCGTACGGCTGAACTCTATACGATATAGACAGTCCCTACAGACAATGAGAGCGTATTACACAGCACGCTTTGAGTCAATAACTCATTCTGTGTCCAGTGCTTGGGCACATTCATTATGCTTAGGTAGGCATAAAACCGTTGACGCGTGGCTAGAGTATTCTAGTCAGAATCTCGGGAGCTTTCGGCACGTCGTCAGTTAAGGCACTGTGTATTGCACCGGGAGTTTTCTCTATAGACACTGCAATTCGCCACAGACCACCGGTCTACTGTCTGAAGAGGGAAAGACGCGACAAAATAGGAGTAATAACTGGAAAAGATATAATCAGAATTGGAAATTAAATAATTGGAGAACTGATTGCTGTGTTGGCAGAAGAGCCAACACCGTGTAGCTAGAGGAGGCCGAAATGCACGCGTTTAAGCTCACGCAGACTGGCGTGAGGTCTGGAACAGTTAAAGGAGTTGAGTCTAGTAAATAAAGTACGAAGTTGATTTAATACTTAACTTTAATCCATAATTGGTGTACGTCGCTCTTGACGGTACATGTTTTACAATCTCAATATAAACTGGTAATGGCACCTTGCTAGGTCGTAGCAAATGACGTACCTGAAGGCTATGCTAACTATCGTCTCGGCAAATGAGAGCGTATTTGTCAGTGTAGCATCGCTAGCAAAGTCGGCTGTACAACTGGGCGAGTGCTAGGACGTCTCTCTAGACCTGCCGTGTGGCGGCGCTCGGTCTGCAATCACTGACACTGGCGACACGCGGGTCCGACGTATACTAGCGGACCGCGGCCGATTTAAAGGCTACCACCTAGCAAGTGTGGTGTCTGGCGGTGACATCACACTGACATTGGAGAACTGATACATGGCAGACAGAATGGGACACAACTGACAAGGGAAGACAGTTCTATTCTTCCTTCCCCAGTATCAGAGAGCGAATGAATTTTGTGGTGTCGATAGTTCCGATGCCACAGCGTAGATGCACGCTCATAGGTTGGCACTACGAGAGCGGACGAACTACGCCGACCACAGCGCCCTCCAGCCGACGCTGTGGAGCTCAACAAGCGCCGCTTTGCTTTCTGACCAGTTGATCAATAGCAGACGACCAGGCAACTTAGTTTCTAATGCGTAGGGGGCTAGCCATTACAGACTTTGCCCTAGTTACTTCAATGATAGTTTGTCCAACTAATAGTAACTGTTAGCTTTGATACATGAACAGCATCGCACCTACGTGCTCATCAAGCCTAAGTTAAGAAGATGTCATTTACTAATATTCTCTATTAAATGTGCTTTTACTTTACATGCAGTACCGAAGTGCTTTACCTCTTCTGCTCCTACACGCTTCCTTCATTCGGCCTATTTTGCAGATCAGAATTCGAAAGTAAAGTTCTATGTACTGACTTGGCAGAAAATCCTAAGAAATTTTGGTCTTATGTCAAAGCGGTAGGTGGATCAAAACAAAATGTCCAGACACTCTGTGACCAAAATGGTACTGAAACGGAGGATGACAGACTAAAGGCCGAAATACTAAATGTCTTTTCCAAAGCTGTTTCACAGAGGAAGACTGCACTGTAGTTCGTTCTCTAGAGTGTTACACAGATGACAAAATGATAGATATCGAAATAGATGACAGACGGATAGAAAAACAATTAAAATCGCTCAAAAGATGAAAGGCCGCTGGACCTGATGGGATACCAGTTCGGTTTTACACAGAGTACGCGAAGAAACTTTTCCCCCTTCTTGCAGCGGTGTACCGTAGGTCTCTAGAAGAGCGTAGCGTTCCAAAAGATTGGAAAAGGGCACAGGTAATCCCCGTTTCCAAGAAGGGACGTCGAACAGATATGCAGAACTATAGACCTATATCTCTAACGTCTATCAGTTGTAAAATTTTGGAACACGTATTATGTTCGAGCATAATGACTTTTCCGGAGAGTAGAAATCTACTCTGTAGGAATCAACATGGGTTTCGAAAAAGACGATCCTGTGAAACCCAGCTCGCGTTATTCGTCCACGAGACTCAGAGGGCCATAGACACGGGTTCTCAGGTAGATGCCGTGTTTCTTGACTTCCGCAAGGCGTTCGATACAGTTCCCCACAGTCGTTTAATGAACAAAGTAAGAGCATATGGACTATCAGACCAATTGTGTGATTGGATTGAAGAGTTCCTAGATAACAGAATGGAGCATGTCATACTCAATGGAGAGAAGTCTTCCGAAGTAAGAGTGATTTCAGGTGTGCCGCAGGGAAGTGTCGTAGGACCGTTGCTATTCTCAATATATATAAATGACCTTGTGGATAACATCGGAAGTTCACAGAGTCTTTTTGCGGATGATGTTGTAGTATAACGAGAGGTTGTAACAATGAAAAATTGTACTAATATCCAGGAGGATCAGCAACGAATTGAAGCATGGTGCAGGGAATGTCAATTAAATCTCAATGTACTGCGAATACATAGGTCATTTAGGTACAATGGAGCAGGTCAGCAACTGGAAGCAGTTAATTCGATAAATTATCTGGGAGTAGGCATTAAGAGTGATTTAAAATGAAATGACCATATAAAATTAATAGTCGGTAAAGCAGATGCCACACTGACATTCATTGGAAGAATCCTAAGGAAATGCAGTCCGAAAACAAAGGAAGTAGGTTACAGTACACTTGTTCGCCCACTGCTTGAATACTGCTCTCCGATGTGGGATCCGTACCAGACAGGGTTGATAGAAGAGACAGAGCCGGCCGGAGTGGCCGTGCGGTTCTGGGCGCTGCAGTCTGGAACCGCGAGACCGCTACGGTCGCAGGTTAGAATCCTACCTCGGGCATGGATGTATGTGATGTTCTTAGGTTAGTTAGGTTTAAGTAGTTCTAAGTTCTAGGGGACTGATGACCGCAGCAGTTAAGTCCCATAGTGCTCAGAGCCATTTGAACCATTTGAAGAGATAGAGAAGATACAACGCAGAGCAGCGCGCTTCGTTACAGGATCATTTAGTAAACGCGAAAGCGTTACGGAGATGATAGATAAACTCCACTGGAAGACTCTGCAAGACAGACGCTCAGTAGCTCGGTACAGGCTTTTGTTGAAGTTTCAAGAACATACCTTCACCGAGGAGTCAAGCAGTATATTGATCCCTCCTACGAAAATCTTGCGAAGAGACCATGAGGAAAAAATCAGGGAGATTAGAGCCCACACAGATACATACCGACAATCTTACTTTCCATGAACAATACGAGACTGGAATAGTAGGGAGAACCGATAGCGGTACTGAAAGTACCCTCCGCCACACACCGTCAGGTGGCTTGCGGAGTATGGATGTAGATGTAGATGTAGATGTAGATCACAGGAGCAGACCCACGCGGCCTTCCAGGGGGGATACAAAAAATTTGAAGTACACAAACCCATCATGTGGCACGGTGCACTTTCTAATGGCACCTCACGGGTATTGCCTAACATTGACTTACACTTGTGCCTGCGGTGAGAATGGCACACCTAAACACAGAGGGCTTATCTGCGATGCCCTAGGACTTACAGAACTGAGGTTAGGGAACCAAGACACAGGACTTAATATGCAGACAAGATGAGTGGCACTATGTAAACAAACAGAGACTCTGATTCGGATGCTATATCACATACACACACACACACACACACACACACACACACACACACACACACACACACACACGACAAGACGAGATACACATACAAACATAGAAAAGTAAGCTAAAGTTTTCCAACACTAAATCGGATCAATCTGAAAATGCAACTATGTAGTTGGTTATTATACCATTTCATAACATGTAACACTATATGAAAAAACGAAATTTCGTCTTCTCTCGCTGCATCATGTATGACTGGCTCGATGTTTTGGCAAACCATCGCACCTGATGCAGCTGACTATGACTTTAAATCTCCACTGTTACCTTAAGTTCGGAAACACGTTAATTACTATCACAGTCAAGACAATATACATATCTTAGAAAATATACATATCTTAGTGAAATTCTTTATCATCTCTTATTTCTTTCACTAACTACAATTTTAATTTTAGCTTAAATTACATCCACAACATATTACGTGTCTTATTTGTTATCATTATCAACATTAGCAATAAAGTTAAACAAACTTGTTTATATACAGTTGTACCTTTTTGTCTGTCTTTTGTCTAGTTTTATTCTTTCGTAAAATTCTCAAAAAATGTACTAGTAACAGAAGTCAATTTGTATGATATAACAGGAAAAATCACAAAATGAACGACCTGCTATATAATAAGAAGCAGCAGATTTTTACTTGAGAAATAAATAAAACAAATACGTAAATGTAATATTATGCAAAATGATATAACCAAGGGTCTCACAGACTTACACGGAAACGTTTACAAGGTTAGGATTGACTTTTTAAAACAATGTATACGGTTGTGTGTGTAAGGGACCCATGTATCACACCCTGCAGCCATTCTCCCTGGTAGACTCTCGTTTGCGAGTAATCAAGAAAAAAATTCTTGTCATCTACTAGAGCCTTTGAAAACCAAAGAAGCTAAGTTATTTGGATGATATTATAAAGGCTGTGGGTTCAAATTAAATTAGATTCATTTTTCATCGAAACAACTGTGATTATTATTTTTACTCGGTGATAGGCTCAAATGTATGTGTGCGTTTGTGTTTGTGTGTATGTTTACTTCGATCTAACTCCTTTTCCGCAACGTAGATTTTCGTCCATGCCGTTGGAATTGTTATTTCTATTTCTAACTCTTCTTGAATTTCGTATTGTTTATAACACCTTGTATATAAATCTTGATCTGCATTTTGGCCCATGATACGAGAATAATTAATGTTATAAATGTATGTACGACGCTTACCAGCCGAAAAATGCACATATTGTAACGAAAAATAAATTTTTTATATCATTGCACAGCCAGAATGAATAAATTATTTAGTCATTTGGTTTGTATTCGATAGGTCTGTTTTGTCAATGTATATTTTAAATATTACGATGGATGGTTAAAAATATTTAAAATTACGCGGGTAAAGATTGCAAATTAAAGAAGAATGAAAAGGAAACAGAAAATGAGAGCAAGTAAGAGAGACAATATAATAACTATAATGAAATGTAAAAGGATTAGACGTGAGAAAAACTTATATTGACGTCGATTCATAGAATAAATTAATAATCACAATCGTTTCGACAAAGATGCAAAAAATAATTTTATGTACTCCACCAGTTTCCAAACCATGACATTCAAAATACTCGTCAAATAACTTAACCACTAACTTGTTCTATTTGGTATTACTTTGTTTTCAGGTCTCTATATCAATCCATTTCGCGATTATTCATGGCGAATAAATTAGAATATTTGTCTCTAAAGTTCACACCTCCGGAAAAGGAAAAAAATTAGAAATAAGAAATTATAATTTGTCAGAGTGGAGTTTTGTTATAAAACTTTTTGTGAGGAACGTGGGGCAGCTGTATAGAACGTTAGTAGAATGTATACTGTCAACGATATCTCAGGCTTCAACCTTACGTATAAATTTCACTTGCCACACTTTCACGTTTTTAGGCTGTTACCCAAAAATGTCTTTTGCTGCAAATTGAATTTCATGTATGTACGAATAGAGACACTCTCTCACTGTATAAATTAGATGACAGAAGGTTTCTTTAGAATGTTAGGTATTATATGGCTGCGTATAGCTTCGGACTTCGTAGTATTTTCCAACTCTCTTCCGTTAGGTGGTCCTGGTAACTTTTGTGTGTTGTTTCTTTGTGTCTTATTACAACCATACATATTATAAAAACATATGTACCTTTTACATCTCCTCCTAAACCACTGGATCGATTGGTGCTCATATCACTTACTGTGTGGAAAGAACTTCTTTGGGAATGAGAACCTCCTAGCACTCAAAGGGATGGGAGTAGGTATGAAACAGGAATGTAGCTCATGGCGCGAAAGTAGCCACAATTTATTCATCCATATTTGAGGATGAGAGCACTTAGTGACTTGCAACTTTACACATTATTTCCTCGCTGACAGCCTCCACAAAATGAAGAAGGAGAAATGTGTACTTGCTACATTTTCGCTGTTCATACAGCGAAACTAATGCATCAGGCATAACATTTTAATTTATTACTTATTTAAAACTAAATATGTTCCCAGCAGATGCAGGGGCAGTATTCAAATATGCCACTGAATGTACCAGCAAAAGTATGTAATTATACGACACATAGTTCAGAAGATATGATGTCAAACTCTTACATGCGTGAAAAACTGCAGCACTATGCATGACGTTTTAATTTATTAGTTCCTTACTATTCGCCTTACATTATGCAGGCAGGATTCGCATATACCACTGACTATACCTGCCAAAATATGTCACTGTAAGACACATGGTTCTAGAGATATGTCGTAATAAGCATTGAGCTCCGTGAAAGCGAAACCACAAGGAGCAATTCGCTAGGGATATGGCTGAAATATGTGTACAAATATGAGTGAAATATGTTAAATATAGGTGATATATGCGAACCCAAGTAAAACCGCAGATAAAAACCCCTTCTGATGGTCATGGATCGATATCAACCAAACTAACCAGGGAGAAATACAGTGGGTGAAGGAACCATCAACTTCCTATTGGGTTGGGGATAATAATGGGATGATGGAGAGAGAAGGGAGGGGAGAAGATTGACAGACAGATGCGAGGGAAGGAGGAGATGGACAGAGAAAGGGGAGGAGATAAACAGAGAGAGGGGGAGGAGGAGGTGGACAGAAAAAGGGAAGAGGAAGAGATGGACAGACAGATGGGGACGGAAGAAGTGGACATCGAATGCGAGGAAGATATGGGCAGGAGGAGATGGGGGGAAGGAGGAAGGAGAGAGAGGGAGGAGGAGAAGAAGGTGGAGAGAAGTTAGAGACAGAGGAGGAGCCGATGGACAGAAGGAATGGAGCAAATAGGCAGAGAGGGTTGGCGGAGCAAATGGAGATTACCAGAGAGAGGAGAGCGGAAGACATGCTGAGAGAGTGGGGAGGAGCAGACGCACAGAGAAAGCGTGAAGGAGGAGATGCACTAAAGAAAGATTCAAATACATACATACCAGGTCAATGTTGGGTAGTGTATAATTAAAATTTAACCACATTAATTTTCTCACTTTCGGAAATGGAAAGGATCGAATGTCTAAGTAAATCAATTTTCTGTTAGATAGGTCTTGTGGCTGCTTTAGCAGCATATTTGTACATTGTTGCGTTGCCCATTTTCAAACGTCTGCGTTTTCGAACAGACACGTATTCTGTATGTGGCGTTGTAACTCATATGGCAGTACTGACAGTACAGGTTCTCCTCTAGGTGGAGCCTATGCAGTCGCTCTGCAGTTTGTGAAAGATCGTTGATGAAGACGTATGAGTCAGAGCGTATATCAGAAGCCACACCGGTCAGAGAAATTTTTCCGAGTAGTTTTCCAGTGTACATCTAATATTTTAAATTGAATATGCCGTACCGCTTGTTTACTTGATGATAAAATTTCGGTAATACTCTTTGTACTGTGACTGTTTACTGTTTCCATTTTCTCTATAAACTGCTGAACATGTTCAACAAATTTTAAAATATTCTTTGGTACTGGCTTTTGTGGCTCAGTTTCTCCAGACGCGCACCCCTCGGCGTCCAAACGTGGAAAGCCTACTCCATCGTATTCAAATCTTTCTTGTTTTTGTAAGACTCTAATGGATCACAATAAATTCTGAAACTTCTTTGTCACCTATAGACTCTTTTAAAAAGTCGATACCACAACTGAAAACCTTTCCTTGTGATACATTAATCCTTAAGTGCCATTCTACATCTATTTTCCCTGAAACCGTGGAACACCTAAATCAGGAGATGCTGTTGAAACAATTCTAAAAAAAAGAATACCGTTTGGTTTTAGAACAATTCCAGTCTGCAAACAAGCGCGCTGATTAAAAGGTGTAAACTTCCCGCTCGTCTACGTCGTGTGCGTCATAGACATTTGCCAGATGCTTTAAGGAAAAAATTCATCCAAGCTTATCCGCTTCAAGCCTGGTAATCATTTCCAAGTAACAGCTGCGTGCAGTTTGACTTTCCGTATTGCCCTTATGGCCTTCCACTTCGACATACAACGTGTCTCTTAAACATCAGCACGTCTACTCGGTGGTTTCTTCCTCCAGCTGCAACATCTCGCTTACTTCTAAAAACATTTTGAGATCAAAGTTCGGGCATTGCTGAATTTGCATAAACTGGGAAAGGAACAAACGTAAAGTAGCAGGAAATATGTTTAAGATTTCAAGACTCATCGACTACGAGGTCATTACAAGCACTATTGGGCGAGAATGAAGGAAGGAAACATGAATTAGGATTACTATTTGTCATTAGACGTATTATATACGGTACTTCTACGAGCGAAAGGGTACAGGTCGAGAAGGAGAAAAAGATATTTTCTCTTACGCGGAATGGTGACAACTCTCTTTCAGTAAAAACGATACAAGCCAATTGTGAATATAGTAAGTAGGAAGGTTTTTTGGTATTTAGCGTTAACATCCACAAATATAATCTTCAGGCAGAAAGATATGTTCTGTCCTGTTTTGATATGCTAGGAAGGTTAGAGTGAGGTAGCAGCAGTTGTGAAACTGTCGGGGAGGGTCGAGGATCGTGCCTGGGTAGCTCAGACGGGAAGGTAAGCCGTTTTAACTCTCCAGGATGCTTCAACCTGTAGGTTACTTGCGACTCAGAGATGATGATGTTTGGTTTGTGGGGCGCTCAACTGCGTGGTTATCAGCGCCCGTACAATGACCCAATCTTTGCTCAGTCCAATTTCGCCACTTTCCAGGATGATGATGAAATGATGAGGACAACACAAACACCCAGTCATCTCGAGGCAGGGAAAATCCGCGACCCCGCCGGGAATCGAACCCGGGACCCCGTGCTCGGGAAGCGAGAACGCTACCGCGAGACCACGAGCGGCGGACACTTGCGACTCAGCACTGCAGTCACCGTTTGCCTGAAGTTACAGCGATAGGCGATCGGAGCGGTTGCCCTATTGGAATGATGTAGATTTGTTATTAATTTCAGAATTCTCACAAATTCCTTGAAATTAATGATCCTGGTTCCGCCCAATCGCAAATTTTGCGTTACCGAAATGTAGAGGACACGCTGTCTGGTTGCAAGGTTGTTCACGAAAAATTATACCGTTTTCTTGTCTTGGCGAAAGTTTCGGCGTTGTATGCTTGAGAAATGAGAAGCTTTAAAGAACTACGGAAAGGCTGCAGTTTACCTGCATATCACACGTCGCCAATTCCCATAACAACCTGCTGCACACAGCTGCTTAACAGCAGGTTTGCATTTGGCCCGTAAAGGCAGGCTGAGACTTTATTGAGTTTGACACGGTAGAGCGATTGTAGCAGTGTATGAACAACACATATCGTGCTGTACCACAAATATGCTAAAGATTTGGATCCAAATGCGGAGGGAACACCAATTTCTCCACTGGAAGAGAAGAAAAATCTTGAAATAATAAGGTGTGAAAGGAATTTGGAAGTTTTTTCCACTTTATGGTCTTTATGGTCATCTGGGGTACAACCCAGTCCGCCACTCATAGAGATACACTTTCTGTACTTTACCTGTCGCGGCTGCACAATAACGTTCAGCCGCACGATTTCAAGCGAGGTTTCTATCCACCAATTCGATCGCTATTTTCGAAACTTTTCTACTGGATATTCATTGTAATGATATAAAACGATGTAAACGAGTACGATCGTAAGTAATATCTGACCAGCTGTGTCGATGGATTGAAGAGTTTCTGGCAAATGGAACAGAGCAATTCATTCTGAACGGACTTCTGGCGTGATCCAGGACAGTGTTATAGGACCATTACTTTTCACAACACAAATAAATGATATACTAGCGTCTGAAGTTCCATGATGCTCTTCGCGGATGCTGCAGTTTTGTACAAAGAACTCACGACGCTAGAAAATTTTAGCGAAATTCAGGAATACCTGCAGGGAATCGACGCTTGGTGCAGGCAGTGGTAATTGACTCATAACATAATTAAAAGTAACATATTTTAAGTAGTAGAAAGACCCTTTAGTGATTGATTACACAATTGGAGAACAATCACTAGAAGCTGTTACTTCCGTAAAGTATGTAGGAGTGCGTGTACGCCGCTATTTGATATGGAATGACCACAGAAAATTAGTCACGAGTCAGCCAAATGCTACACTGAGTTTCATTGGGAGAAACGTAGTCCATCACCAAAAGATGTGGCTTAAAAAACACTCCTTCGACCAATGCTTGTCAGTACGGGATCCGTACCAGACAGGACACATAGAGAAAAAAGAGAATATCCAAACAAGAGCAGTACGTCTCGTTGCAGGTTCATTTAGTAAGCACGAAATCGTCACAGAGATGATCAGCCAGCACCAGTGACAGAAACTGCAAGAGAGGCGTTCTGCATCACAAAGTAGTTTATTGTTCCAGTTCCGAGAGCGTACGTTCCTCGAAGAATGAACAAATATATAGCTCTCTCCTACATGCAATCCGCACAAGGACCATGAAGATAGAATTAGAGAGATTGGAACCCACACGCTTATCGGCAATCGCTCTTCCCGCCAACTGTTCGCAATTGGAACAGGGAAGGGGCTACACAAATTTACCTCGGCTACACAGCGCAAGTTGACTTGCGGAGTGTAGATGTCGATTTGGATGCACTTTGGATACGTTAATGAAATACGCTCGCCTTTAAGGTACACTACTGGCCATTACATTGCTACACCACGAAGATGACGTGCTACAGACGTGAAAATTAACCGATAGGAAGAAGATGCTGTGATATGCAAACGATTAGCTTTTCAGAGCATTCACACGAGGTAGGCGCCGGTGGCGACACCTACAACGTGCTGACATGAGGAAAGTTTACAACCGATTTCTCATACACGAACAGCAGTAGACCGGCGTTGCCTGGTGAAACGTTGTTGTGATGCCTCGTGTAAGGAAGAAAAATGCGTACCACCACGTTTCCGTCTCAGATAAAGACCGGATTGTAGCCTATCGCGATTGAGGTTCATCGTATCGCGACATTGCTGCTCGCGTTGGTCGAGATCCAATGATTGTTAGCAGAATACGTAATCGGTGGGTTCAGGAGTGTAATACGGAACGCCGTGCTGGATCCCAACGGTCTCGTATCACTAGCAGTCGAGATGACACGCATCTTATCCGCATGGCTGGAATGGATCGTGCAGCCACGTCTCGATCCCTGAGTCAACAGATGGCGACGTTTGCAAGGCAACAACCATCTGCACGAACAGTTCCACGACGTTTGCAGCAGCATGGACTATCAGCTCGGAGCCCGTAGCTGTGGTTACCCTTGACGCTGCATCACAGACAGGAGCGCCTGCGACGTTGTACTCACGAATGGCAAAACGTCATTTTTTCAAGATGAATTGAGGTTCTGTTTACAGCATCATGTGGTCGCATCCGTGTGGGGCGAAATCGCGGTGAACGCACATTGGAAGCGTGTATTCGTCATCGCCATACTGACATATCACCCGGCGTGATGGTATGGGGTGCCATTGGTTACACGTCTCGGTCACCTCTTGTTCGCATTGACGGCACTTTGAACAGTGGACGTTACATTTCAGATGTATTTCGACCCGTGGCTCTACCCTTCATTCTATTCCTGCGAAACCCTACATTTCAACAGGATAACGCACGACCGCATGTTGCAGGTACTGTACGGGCCTTTCTGGATACGGAAAATGTTCGACTGCTGCCCTGGCCAGCACATTCTCCAGGTCTCTTACGAACTGAAAACGTCTGGTCAATGGTGGCCGAGCAACTGGCACGTTACAAAACGCCAGTTCACTACTCTTCATGAACTGTGGTATCGTGTTGAAGCTGCATGGGCAGCTGTATCTGTACATGTCATGCAAGCTCTGTTTGACTCGATGCCCAGGGGTATCAAGGGCGCTATTACGGCCAGAGGTGGTTGTTCTGGGTACTGATTTCTCAGGATCTATTCACCCAAATTGCGTTAAAGTGTAATCACATGTCAGTTCTTGTATCATATATTTGTCCAATGAATACCCGGTTATCATCTGCATTTCTTCTTGGTGTAGCAATTTTAATGGCCAGTAGTTTATAACAATCATCTCTTCTCAAAAACTTTTGACGGTATTACTGTCAAACATTTAAGATAGAATAAGCTTTGTACATTTAATGACAGATTTATTTCTTGAGGCATGACACGCTCTGAAACTCAGCCACTTATATCGAAAATAGCACTTTTGAAATCTTGTCGTCTCTTGGATGGCTACAAATCTTGTACAACAATACATCAAGAACACATTACTCAGCAAACACAGAATCGTCTAATGTAGCTAGTAGAAGCAATCAGTCTCATGAGAATTATTAACCTCTCAGATGAAACGAAGCATGGCTTGCTGCAAGCGTTAAATATTCCTATCGTCTTCGGATTCTTTCGCCACTGTATAATGTGCACTAGCATTTATGCGAATAACTGCCTCACATCGGCATCTATACTTCAGAAGTCAGGTACACAATGGACTGGAGTGAGATAATATAGCGATTAGCTTATTGGACTGATGTGCTGCCGAAGAGGGATTAATGCTTAACGTCACCATGCGATAAGCCGCGCTCCCCGACTTTCCAAATGCAATTAAGGCGAATGTAGGGTTGTAAACTGAACTGATTAACAGTAGACCTGATATTAAGTAATACGGAAAAGTTATAAATCTTGGAGGGCAAGAACCGCTGGTGGAAGGCACAGTAGCCGGCTCTTAATAAGCAAATATTTGCTGAGAATAATTGAAATCCAGAATGTAAGGTTATCAGTGATAAGATTCGCTAATGACGTTCTTGTCGTCAGTGAAAGTACAGGAGAGCTGAAGAATTACAAAAACTGTCGATAGGGAATGGATAGTCTTATGACTAGAATATGAACTTAGAGTAAACTGAAGCAAAACGAAAGTAATATGCAGTACCACAAACGAGATTAGAGATCGACTTAACATCAACATTTATGAACACGAAGTAGATGAATTTAAGCAATTCTGCTGATTTTCAGGCAAAATAACATTGCAGGAGAAGCAAGGAAGTCATATGAAGCAAACTAGCACAGGTAAACATCACGTTCGTGGCCAAAAATGTCTACAATTAACATAGACTGGTCTAAATCTGAGGCAGAAATTTCTGAGAACGTAAGTTTGGAGCATAGCATCGCATTGGTAGTGCAGAGTCATGGCTTGTCGGAAAACCGGAAGAGAAGACAATAGAAGCATTTGAGATGTGATGGTATAGAAGGATCCTGGAAATTACATGGACTGGTAAAAAGTGAAGAGGTTCTCATCACATTAGGTTAGGCGAAAAAAGGAACATACCGCCAACACTGTCTAGCAGAAATGAGAGGACGACAGAGCAATTATTAAGACACCAGAGGATTACATTCGTGGTACTAGACGTAGTAGCAGCGGCAAAAACTATAGTATTGGACTAGATCCAATGAATGACGTAGGATGCAAGTGCTACTCTGGTGGATTGGCACAGGTGATGAACTCTTAGTGAATAAAGAGACTGAAGACTAAAAAACTTAAACGTTAGTAGTGTAATTCAGACATTCGGCATTCACATATAACAATTTTTTCAATTACACGTGACAACAATCTCAACTTCTGAATATTTTAGAGAATGAATTAACTACAAATAAGTAAAATAAACAAATATATTAAAAGTATGAGCAGTAATGCAAAAAATGGCTGAAGGTGGAACCAATAAAAAATTTCATATTTCGTTTGCTAATATTTTAGTTCTTTCCTTTACATTTTTGTAAATTTAAGGATTGTCACATATCAAAGACACCGATCTGCCTCAAAGGACAAACCGACCTCATTCCATATTTAAAAAAAATTAAAACTCTTAGGAGGTGCTTCATGCCTCCAGAAAATATTACCTTCTGCTTGGCCTGTTGAACGCGATAGATGTTTTCTACTGCACACTTCTTCCTTGTGTCATACTTACCAGTGTCATAGATGCAGTACTCTCCTTTCTTTGCACTGCATGCACACACAACTGATACTTCTGTCACTATTTTGATGTTGCGTAACCAAGCGAGGTGGCGCAGTGGTTAGCACACTGCGCTCGCATTCAGGAGGACTACGGCTCAAACCCGTGTCCAGCCATCCAGATTTAGGTTTCCCGTGATTTCTCTTTATCGCTTTAGGCAAATGAGGGGATGGTTTCTTTGAAACGGCAAAGCCAATTTCCTTCCCCATCCTTCCCTCGTCTGATGGGACCGATGACCTCGCTGTTTTCTCCCCCTCCCCAAATCAACCAGCCATCCGTCATACATCCTCTCGAATCCTGTTCCAGTTGGAACTATCGTTTCTTGTCTAATTGACAAGTCACTGAAAAGATGTTAAACCACAGCCTTCCTCTCCGTAACTTAACAAACTTTCGACTGTATTCGCGTTCGACACTGTGAAAGGGCGACTGTAGATAAACCTGTGCATCTGCCCGAACTACTCTTGATTTTACTACGGGAGGCCTCATGGGAGACTTACTACGTTTCTTGACTTATCCTTAAAAGCACTTTCTCGGAATTTTAGGAGTCTCTTTACGCGTCATAAAATATTTTACCTGCGACGTCTGCCACCAGATATTACCGAGCTGTCTGGAAACCTCTCGTGCTGACGTAATAACCGGGAACGAATAGTGAAGCTGTTCTTTAAATTTTCCCGACCTCGTCTTACAAACGCACCTGATAAATGTCGCATACTGATGAAATATACATAGTAATCAGTCGAACAAACGTTTGTAGAGTCATGTCCTTCGTGGGAGAAATACACTTCATTCGGATTCTCCAAAAGAATGTAGGTTCGGAATCCAGCCTCCTCCCAACAGCATGTGTGACCATTACACATTAACGGTCTACTCTCATCAGTCAGCGTTTAAGACAAGCGATGTTTACGGTATTTTAAAAACTAATGAAGCATTCAATGTACAATTTTTGCACATCGTTTATCGATTCTTGGACAACGTTTTCTGATTTACGTAAGAAATTCAGTCATGATTAAGCCACCCTACAACCCTCACCCCGTCCCTCCCCCCTCCCTGCTCAATCCAAGGAGTTAAAGTTGCTGTGGCCAAATTGAGATGTGTCGATGACGGAAGTCCTGTACTCTTCAAATCTTATCTGAAGCCAAAAATCAGTTTTCTTCATGTATAGGGTGTTGTGCACTGAGCCGTCACATAGTTTCTTAGAAATTTTAAAAGACAAAAAAGTGGCGGACGTCTGAAACCGAGATGTAGTTTTGGCGTGCAGTTTTGGTCAAGTTTCTTGCAGTAACTAACGAATAAATTAAAATAATAAAAACTAACCTATTATTCTTTGCGGACATGCCCAAGGAACCTCTCAGAAAGATATATTTCTGAAAGTATATCTTTTATTTGTGTACCCGCTATCAACGCAGTGTATCTCAAGCTGAAGGAATGGATCTCGGGCGTTCTAATAAAGAAATATTTCTGAAATTTGACTTAATTACTCCTTGGGCATCTCCACAAGGAGAAATAGGCTACATTCATTTTAATATATACGTTAGTTATTCTAAAAAAAGAGACCAAAAACACACGACCAATCTACACCTTTGTTTCAAATGTCGGCCATTTTATTATTTTTCGAATTTACAGCGAAAGAAACTGTCTTATTGTTCCGTACGTTTTTCTTTTCTTAAATAAATCAGGAAACATTGTCCAAGAATGAATAAATAAAGTGCAAAAAATTTTCGTTGATTGCTTCATTAATTTTTCCAAAAAAAGTCGTAGGCTCACTGAGGAGGATGGATCCTGGACTGCGCGTAATTTGACTAACCCCTGGGAATTCGTACAGACGTATTCAGTTATGTACAGGGATTACTTTCTCCTCTGCCAGCGTTTGGTCTGTGTTAACCATCTGCAGTTTGTTCTGCATTACCTACACAAGTTATAATAATATGACCATCATGTACCGATCTGCAAAGAGCCTCAGGCAGTTACTTTAACGTCTGTATAAATGCAATACCCGGAATAAATAGTCCTAATAAATCCAAACTGAAACAATGCTGGGACCGGAGTGAGAGTAATAGCTTAATGTGTATCGCACAGAGACGGATTAAAAGTAGGCGCAGCAGCTTCTTTATGTAACCATAAAGATCAGGAGTGTTCCAGTGTCAGTCACTATAGGATAATGAAAGAAATGAAAAATGAATCAAAGCACCGGCAAATCTTGTCGACGAAAAGGCCCGCCACATCTGGATGTGAGCGTGTTCCAGGTAATCACTTGTCATAGGGAATCAGTCCTCATACCGTGATATTTCGGCTCGAATATGGAGTGCTCCTACCGTAGAAGTACTGGAACATTACTTACCCAGAAACCTCACGACAGGTGAGTGTACTCGTGCATGGAAGTTGTAATCTACAATACCAGCACTGGGTATTATTTGTGGCTATACCCCAGTTACGTGCGTAGTTACGACAACGCCTGTCAACAAGTAATGGAGATTCAGTAGTAACCTGATGTCTTCTATAGAGGACCTCGTAGCTTATCGTCTGGCTACAAGGAGAAAACACAGCATGCGGAAATTCGGAATGCTGCTTGAAATGAACATCGACATATAGCCGTGATTCAGTTCTACTGTGAAGCACTTTCGATAATTTGAGACGTCATGTGAGTAGCTACAACGCACTAAATACCTAAAATGTTACTAATATGTTTTAACAGAGGTAATTAGAAGCAATTTGCAAACTTCTGTCACATGAACACTCTACCGGCATAACCAAAATTGTATGGATGTCGAATTCGCAAGACGCTTCCCTGTTCTCTGAGGAAATATACGACAAGGAGGTGCTGAACTTATCTCTAACCAGAAATTTACTCATTCACTCGAAGTACATTAACGTGCCCAACCCCTACTACTTGCGTGATATCGTAAAAGAATCAGTCCAAACACGTGTACACCAACTGTCAGATTTGAATTCAGCGCCTGTGATCAGGAACAATAGGTTCGCGGGCACACTATACAGTGGCGGTTTGCGAATCTGTCGACTTCACAGTTTAAATTGTATTACATGAGAAATCAGATCCTGTGGAACTTCACAAATGGACGGGTTAATATCAGTATGTTTGACTACTATTTTAAAAATTGACAGAAAAATTATGGGGAGGGATGTAACATAAACACTACAATCATATGAGAGTATATTTTCAGCAGTTTGTGACACCAGTGTCGACCTTAGATAATGCCAAAAAATGTAACAATAATTGATTTCAAAGGGAAAACGAGTAATGAACAACTATTTCAATTGAGAGCCTGATCCCAAATAGGAGTCTGTTTCAAAACTCCGGTTTAACTGTTCCTCACCTCGTTGCGGGATTCCGAGGTAGTTCGGGGACGAAGAGGCGCCATTGCTGGTATTCGACTGATCAGTTGGCTTCGTAGCAGCTGAGGAGAGCTCCGCCTACCATCCTAAGGGAACCATGGGTCTGATGATGGTTATGTAAAAATAACCGAAACCGGTTACCTACGTCATTGAAACATAAATGATGTGATCAAGACTGAACTTTAGTCAAAATATAAGACCCTAACCCATTTACGTTCAGATGCAGCATTTGTAATACGCACTGAAGCGCCAAAGGAATTAGTATAGTTACGTGTATTCAAATACAGAGATACGTAAACAGGCAGAATACGGTGCTGCGGTCGGCAACGTTCATATAAGACAAGAAGTGTCTGGCGCAGTTGTTAGATCGGTTACTGCTGCTACAATGGCACGTTATCAAGATTTAAGTGAGTTTGAACGTGGTGTTATGGTCAGCGGACGAGCGATGGGACACATCATGTCCGGGGTAGTGATAAAGTGGGGATTTTCCCGTACAACCATTTCACGAGTGTACCGTGAACATCAGGAATCCGGTAAAACATCAAATCTCTGACATCGCTGTGGACAGAAACAGATCCAGCAAGAACGGGACCAACGGCGACTGAGGAGAATCGTTCAAGATGACAAAGTGCAACCATTCGGCAAACTGCTGCAGAACTCAATGCTGGGCCATCAAAAAGTGTCAGCGTGCGAAACATTCAACGAAATATCATCGATATGGGCTTTCTGAGCCGACGGACCACTCGTGTACTCTTGATGACTGCACGACACAAAACTTTACGTCTTGCCTGGACCCGTCAGCACCGACATTGGACTGCTGATGACTGGTCGGACGAGTCTCGCTTCAAATTGTACCGAGCGGATGGAGTGCACAGGTATGGTGACAACCTAATGAATCCATGGACCCTGCATGTCAGCAGGAGACCATTCAAGATTGATGCGGCTCTGTAACGGTGTGGGGTGTGTGCAGTTCGAGTGTGCAGTTGGAGTGATATGGGAATCCTGATACTTCTAGGTACGACTCCGACAGATGACACGTACATAAGAATGCTGTCTCATCACTTGCATCGTCATGTCCATTGTGCATTCTGACGGACTTGGGAAATTCCAGCAGAACAATACGACACCACACGTGAGCAGAATTGCTACAGAGTGGCTCCAGGAACACTCTACTAAGTTTAAATGCTTCCGATGGCCACCAAACTCCCCAGACATGAACATTATTCAGCACATCTGGGATGCACTGCAATGTGCTGTTCAGAAGAGATCTCCACTCCTCTTACTCTTACGGATTTATGGACAGTCCTGCTGTATTCATGGTGTCAGTTCCTTCCAGCACTACAACAATCATTAGTCGAGTCCGTGACACGTCGTCTTGCGCCACTTTTGCGTGCTCACGGGGTCCCTGCACGATAACAGGCAAGTGTGCCAGTTTCTTTGTCTCTTCAGTGTATGAATATAATGTCATTTATTACCAAAAGTAATGAATAAAAAATAATAAAAAGGAGGAAATATGTTTATATAAGCTCACTAGAGCTACATATTTATAGGTTCATACTGATGCATTTCCCAAATAACATTATTAATGTGCAACAATCTCAATCATAATGCTGCTTCGTACCTGTTCGTAACTAACGGTATCCATGCTAACCATACTTTTGTTTTGTTAAATTAACTACAAATTGACTAGAGAATAGGAAATATGTTTACATAATCACACTAGAGCTACATATTTAGGGGTCCATACTGAAGCATTTCCTGAATAACATTATTAATGTGCAACAATCTCAGTCATAATGCTGCCTCGTACCTGTTCATAACTAACTGTATCTGTGCTAACCATACTTTGGTTTTGTTAAATTAACTACAAATTAACTAGAGACCACTAACTGATACTTTGAGATAAAGTAAGTCTCCTGTGCACATTTCACAGCGTTAGCAACGTGTTTTGCATTTTACAGTATTTTAAGTTCAGGCACCCATTTGCAAGAAATAGGTGATGTGCTGAATTTCAACTGGACTCATAACTTCTGAAGACGGCCGATAAAAACCGAAATCGATAATAGTCTACAATATAACGGAAATTTGACAAAAATAGTTTGATAATTTTGCAACAGTTGCTGTATCGAAGGGTGCCCATATCCGGGGGCAAAGGAAAAGGAAGGAAAAATAAAGTGTAGTCAACAAAAAAATGATTTAAAACTCAGTATTACACACGTTTTTAACAGAATCAGAATTGGAAATTTTTATGGCTACTGTAAGGTGGAATGGTCTCCTGACCCTCATTTGTTACATATTCCGTCCTTACAATCGTATTCTGCGCATCAAGACGCTTCATTCAAACCAAAACTCGATAAGGTAGAGTCAATTTTGTATGAATTCATGTGAACAATATACAAATGTAATATGTAAATCGCAAGTGCACACCGAAGTTGAAAAAGTCGAGGCTGGCTTACACAACATAACAGCCACAGGAATTTTCGTTCTATGGAGGCGGCCGGCTCGCTGGGAGGCCCGTCCCTTCAGAGGGGTTGGTCAGCACACATCGACTTCGGCCAGAACGACCGCCCAGAGAGAAGACAGCTTTTGCCAGAGCGAAAGGATAACAACCCCAGTGTTCGACTTAAAAGAAAATTCCCCTACATTGTGTGGGAGCGCCCAGAGGACGCACTTTTTGACGGACCGACTGCGTTGTTAGCGCCAGAACCGCTAGACCACCGCGGCCGGCAGTAAATAACATTCTTAAAGAAAAGGGAGAAGAGAACCTTTCCACACTTTGTAAGTTAAGCATTCCTATCCATAAGAGGCAATCTACTGTTCCGAAAAGAACCCGGAAATTTATTAATTTATAAGAAAAAGTTTCACTTGATTTCTCATAATTTTTTTGAAATAAATAATATTTTTCGTTCGTTTAATGTTTTTCTTACACTAACTAGCAATACTCCAGTACCCAAGTAATCCACTAGTTACGTAAGTACATAGAATATTTTTGTGTCTTTTCCTTACAGCAGACGACTCCAGAATATATTTGTTGTTGAATGTTTTTCAAGCAGTTCTTTTTGGTACATTAGGAGCGTCTGTCTGAGTTCTGTAGTAGTGTGAGGTGGAAATTGTTTCTTGCAGGAGCCAAAGGGTACTTGTTGGATAAATTCATTGCGCAACTTGAAAATATAAAACCCACACACTCACACTATTTACAAGTCGCCATTTGTCTTCATACCCTTCCGTCCCCCCATTCCCCCGTCCCCCCTTCCCCACCCCACCTTGCCAAACTATCGTGTTTGTGCGCTTGGCTGTATCTCTCCACAGGCATGAGGTCTGCTCAGACATACAGTCGTCATTAACTGCAACAAGCACATACTGGACAACTCAAGGTGACAGACTGACCACATTTCTTATCCTTAGATATGATGATAATCTATAAGTTTCGGTCGCCTCTTAACTATTATCTGGAAAAACGCAACATGTTTCGACTTCTCTGTGCTGAAGAACTGGTTCTTTTTTTTTTTTTTTTTTTTTTAATAATAAGCAGTTTAAATTGCGTCGCATTCCATTGTCCTGAACCCATTAACGACGGACTGCAATTGGAATGTCAACTGACAACATCTGCATCTACATCTAGATCTACAGCTACATGGTTACGCTGCAATTCACACTTAAGTGCCTGGCAGAGGGTTCATCGAACCATTTCCAAACTACTTCTCTACCATTCCACTCTCGAATGGCACGTACGAAAAAGGAACACCTTAATATTCTCGTTCGCGCTTTCTCTTATTTTATTATGATGATCAATTCTCCCTACGTAGGTGGGTGTCAACAAAATATTTTCGCATTCGGAAGAGAAAGTTGGTGATTGAAATTTCGTAAATAGATCTAGCCTCAACACCTTTCTTTCAGTCACGGTCACCCCAACTCGCGTATCATTTAAGTGACAATCTCACCTCTACTGCGCGATAACACGAAACGAGCTGCCCTTCATTGCACTTTTTCGATGTCCTCCGTCAACCCCACCTGATAAGAATTCTATACCGCGCAGCAATATTCCAGAAGAGGACGGACAAGTGTAATGTAGGCTGTCTCTTTAGTCGGTTTGTCGCATCTTCTAAGTGTTCTGCCAACAAAGCGCAGTCTTTGTTTCGCCTTCCCCAGAATGTTATCTATGTGGTCTTTCCAATTTAAGTTGCTCGTAATTGTAACTCCTAGGTATTTAGTCGAATTGACAGCCCTTAGATTTGTGCGATTTATCGTATACCCAACATTTATCGGATTTCTTTTAGTACCCATGTGGATGACCTCGCACTTTTCTTTGTTTAGTGCCAATTGCCACTTTTCACACCATACAGAAATTTTTGGCGGGGTGTGAATGCCTTACGCGACATTTTATCGGACAAACCCGCCCTCCAAATTATCTATAATGGTAGCCGCTAACGAATTAAAAGCAGCTATGTTGATCGCAGTCCTGTAGCCTGCATCGTTGAGTGGAACGCAGAAGAGTCTGTTGTGCCTGCATAGACCTATCTCGACTCCTGCTTGGTGCAACCCTCCGGCCTTCCGTGAGACATGTGTTGCAGCGGGGTAAATTGAAAGGTCACATTCTGGAGCATCAAGAAGCAATGGAAGAAAGTGTGCATATGGGCTGCTGGGTGAGGGAGGGGGTGTTGCAGAGAGAGACTACAGTCTGACTAGAGACAGCAGATTCAGATCGATATACATTGCAGCTTTTATGCAGCAATGTGGAGGACTGCAGAGGACATTAGCATGGAACGTTGCAAGAAGCTACTCTTCGGACTGAGGACCACAAGAACAACAATAAGAACACAAAAATTACTCACCCTTTTCAAACATCGCTGCCTCTATTCTTGAGAAAGGCCTTATTTCCACGAGGAGGCTTCTTCCGGTATCCTATATCTATCTGAGGCGACTAATCCGTTAGATCTAGTGAAGCTACCACATTGAGGAGAAGTTTTTTGCTACGTTTCGCCTGGTATCCCAAACAGTCCCAGAAATTTCCCATGGGATTAAGGTCGCTTGATTTAACGGTCTGGTAAAAGTGCGGTACGTTGCTTGAGTGCTAGCCAATTGAAAAATGTATGCTAGGAAGCCGGCGAACAAAGGTCTTGTCCTCTTGAAAGACAAGAATGCCACACTAATTCAGTTGTGGAGATGAGGCACTTAATCACCACGAATTTTGAAATATACTTTCTGATTCATGTTTAAATCGGTGGAACCAAGTCATGGTACGAAAAGCACCGCAAAAGTATCGCAGAATCACCTAGAGCCTAAACTACATCCTCCATGCGTTGTGTTTAAGTGCTTCACTCACCATCAGTCAACCTGATGCCTTCCACCAAATGAAAAGGGAAAAATTACGCCTCATTGCACCAGTGCACGTTCCAGTCGGTTACTGTCCAGTTTCTGTGTTTTCTGGCTCGTTGAAGACGTGCAACTTCATTCGTCTCTGTAATTAGTGGCCTTTTGCGTCTTGCCATACTCCAAATGTGCTTTACATTCTGTTCGCTTTGCAGTGTTCAGTCTGAAACTGGTAGACACAGAACTGTCTTCATTAATAGCAGCGTTAAACCAGTCGATTTGAAACTATTTATCGTTGACAAGGTGCAGCACTGATTTAGGATCCCTGTCCCCTATGGGGCACTGTTCTTACGCCGTTTTTACACTGTCAGTTTTACTGTGAGGTGAAAAGAATTCACGGGGTAGCGATATGCACATACGCAGATGGTGGTAGTATCGCGTACACAAGATATAAAAGGGCCGTGCATTGGCGGAGCTGTTACTTGTACTCTGGTGAATCACGTGAAAACGTTTCCGACTTGATTATGGCCGCACGACGGGAATTAACCGCCTTTGAACGTCGAGTGGTTTTTGGAGCTAGACGCATGGGACATTCAGTATCGGAAACTGTTAGGAAATTGAATATTCAGAGATCCACAATGTCAATGTCAATGATGTGCCGAGAAGACCAAATTTCAGGTTCACCACGGACAACGCTCCGGCTGATGGCCTACACTTAAGGATCGAGAGAGTCTGCGTAGAGTTGTCAACATTAAAAGACGTGTAAAACTGCCGAAATAACGGCAGGAGTAAATGTGGGACGTACGACGAACATATCCGATAGGACAGTGCTGCGAAACTTATTGTGCCATGGTAGCAGAAGGACCGAAGCGAGTGCCTTTGCTAGCTTCACGACTTCGCCTGCGGCGACTCTCTTGGGCTCGTGACCATATCGGTTGGACCTTAGACGGCTGGAAAACCGTGGTCCGATCAGATTAGTTCGAATTTCAGTTGGTAAGAGCTGATGGTGAGGTTCCATAGTGCCACAGGCCACACGAAGCCGTGGACCCAAGTTGCCAACAAGGTGCTCTGCAAGCTAGGTAATGGTAGGGGCTGTGTTTACATGGAATGGACTGGGTCCTCTGGTCCATGTGAACCGATCATTGGCTAAAAATTACGTTCAGCTAGTTTGAGATCACTTGCGCCGTTCATGGAGTTCATGTTCCCAAACAACAGTGACATCTCACTGGGTCACATTTGTTCGTGATTGATTTTGAAGAACATTATGGACAATACAGGGAGCGAAAGGCTATTTACAATTTGTACAGAAACCAGATGGCAGTTATAAGAGTCGAGGGGCATGAAAGGGAAGCAGTGGTTGGGAAGGGAGTGAGACAGGGTTGTAGCCTCTACCCGATGTTATTCAATCTGTATATTAAGCAAGCAGTAAAGGAAACAAAAGAAAAATTCACAGTAGGTATTAAAATCCTTGGAGAAGAAATAAAAACGTTGAGGTTCGTCGATGACATTGTAATTCTGTCAGAGACAGCAAAGGACTTGGAAGAGCAGTTTTACGGAATGGACAGTGTCTTGAAAGGAGGATATAAGATGAACATCAACAAAAGCAAAACGAGGATAATGGAATGTATTCAAATTAAGTCGGGTGATGCTGAGGGAATTAGATTAGAAAATGAGACACTTAAAGTAGTAAAGGAGTATTGCTATTTGGGGAGCAAATTAGCTGATGATGGTCGAAGTAGAGAGGATATAAAATGTAGACTAGTAATGGCAAGGAAAGCGTTTCGGAAGAAGAGAAATTTGTTAACATCGAGTATAGATTTAAGTGTCAGGAAGTCGTTTCTGAAAGTATTTGTATGGAGTGTAGCTATGTATGAAAGTTAAACATGGACGATAAATAGATTGGACAAGAAGAGAATAGAAGCTTTCGAAATGTGGTGCTACAGAAGAATGCTGAAGATTAGATGGGTAGATCACATAACTAACGAGGAGGTATTGAATAGAATTGGGGAGAAGAGGAGTTTGTGGCACAACTTGACAAGAAGAAGGGACCGGTTGGTAGGACATGTTCTGAGGCATCAGGGGATCACAAATTTAGCATTAGAGGGCATCGCGGAGGGTAAAAATCAAAGAGGGAGACCAAGAGATGAATACACTAAGCAGATTCAGAAGGATGTAGGTTGCAGTAAGTACTGGGAGATGAAGAAGCTTGCACAGGATTGAGTAGCATGGAGAGCTCCATCAAACCAGTCTCAGGACTGAAGACAACAACAACAACATGGACAGTTTAAGTGAATGATTTGGCCACCTAGATCGCCTGATATGAATCTCAACGAAAATTTTTAGGACATAATCGAGAAGTCAGCTCTTGGCACAACGTTCGCAATTATGAATGTCTGCAGAGGCAGCTGGCTGGGCGTTTCTCCAGGGGACTTCCTACGACTTGTTGAGTCTATTCCACGTCGAGTTGCTGCACTATGCCGGGCAAAACGAGGTCCGACACGATATTCGGTGGTATCTCATGACTTTTGTTCCGTCATTGTACTTACTTACTTACTCACTGGTCATACCGGACTCGAGAGTCCATTACCGCAGCAACGTATTTTCGCCATCTGTTACTGTCTTGGGCTATTCCATTACCCTTCAATACCTAAGCTCCTCAAATCAGCCTTCACAATGTCCTCCCATCTACGCATCGTTCTCCCCACAGGACGTTTTCCTTCTAGGTGCCCTACCAGCACTCTGCGCGCTGCCCTGCCCTCATCCATTCGAGCTACGTGACCCGCCCATCGCAGCTTACGTGATTTAATAGTACTTATTATGTCAGGGCTTGAATAGAGTTCGCGAAACTCTTCGTTATGCAGTTTTCGCCACTCTCCGCTAATTTCATCCCTTTTTGCTCCGAAAATTTTCTCAAAATTTTGTTTTCAA